>NC_081318.1:19755576-20058607 GCF_026419965.1 Kogia breviceps | reverse complement strand
ATAGTATGTTAGTTTTTCCTTTACAACAAAGTGAATCAGTCATACATATACATATGTCCCCATATCTCTTCCCTCTTGCGTCACCCTCCCTATCCCACCCCTCTAGGTGGCCACAAAGCACAGAGGTGATCTCCCTGTGCTATGCGGCAGCTTCCCACTAGCTATCTAATTTACATTTGATAGTGTATATATGTCCCTGCCACTCTCTCACTTTGTCACAGCTTACCCTTCCCCCTCCCCATATCCTCAAGTCCATGCTCTAGTAAGTCCATGTTTTATTCCCGTCCTACCACTAATCTCTTCATGACAATAAATGTATTTTTTTTAAAAGTCATCTACAGATTTTACAAGAGCAAGTGAAGGACAGGAAGTGTAGCGAACAATTAAACAATAAACAATCCTGTCCAGGAAAGTAGTATCAAGCCTAAGGGATTTTTAACTACAGAAAGGAAAGCACTCAAGACAGCCCTAAATGGATGGATGAGAAGTTCACTTTCATAGAAAATATAATAAACTCCTGCCATATAGAGTTTGCTGAGCATAGGTGTCTGACAAAAAGTGTTAATACCCTAGGCTCAAGAGTTTGTACTAACAATTTGCCATTGAAGTCTAAATTATAGATTGTAGTAAAACCAAATGCTCATTATGCACATAAAGATTCTAAGTACCCACCTTTTCAGTGGGAGCTGGCCCCTAGGCACTAAGGAATAATGATAATAGGGGAGGCAGCAGTAACATATGTACTACACCTTTAAAGAGACCTGTGAAGTGTTCTAAAGAGGTCTCTTATAGCCATCTATAAAGTCAATGTATCTATTATTTATTTATTTTAGAACCATGTGGTAATAAACTCAGTATTATATCAAGTTCCTCACTTTATTAAACCAATTAGCTGCCTACTCTCGCCAGTGAAAAGGACTGTTTAAATGACAAGTGCTTCGTTTATATGTAAAAGTCACCTAGACTCCATCAAGGAAACTGGTCAGTGACACCTAGTCTTATAAAAGAACCTTATAGAGACCTCTACTCTACGGAACTTTTAGCAGCCTTACGAAGTGATTACACCCTTCTCAAATGCTTTCAGTTGAATACATTGCCAGGAGGGAGTCAGGTTTAATGAAGACTCTGAAGACACCAACCACAGCATGTAGGAACAGGGCCCTGTCACCCGCCTGTCTCAGCTGCGTTCCTCTGTCCACTCAGACAGACTGCCCAGGAACCACAGCTCTACCACCTTCCTGATTGCTCCTGGGGGCCTGCCCCCAGTCACCTCACAGAACAGCCTTGCCACATGGTTGATCAGAGAAGCCCCGAATGAATCCAAGTTGCCATCATACCAAGATCTGGACTACTGGACAATCCAAAGGAGCCCCTTCACAGCCGGGCCTCCCTGGCCTCACCTCTGCCGACTCACACTGATTGTCTCTGACAGTTATCCAGGAGGTTCCAGCAGGCCTGCTCAACTTCTGACATCTCTTGTGAACAGCAAAGGAACGGAACATCCAGTAAGCATTACTGAGCTCCTACTGAGTGTAAATAAATCCCTGTGTGGAAATACAAGTATAAATGGCATGGTTCTTTTCTGCCTCTCCCACCCGTACAATGGAATTCACATTCTAAAATGCGAGATGAACACACACTTGACCAGAACATACTTTACTGAAACAGGGTATTAAGGTCATAACTAGGGTGAACGTATGTCCTGGCTCCCGGGGAACGTCCAGGTTTATGTGTGCTGTCCCGATGTAATTAATGAATGGTGCCTCCTTTCACCTTCTCTGTTTGGATGATAAATTATAGGGTCACCCTAGTCATAAAAGAGTTATGAACAAAAGGCTTTAGAAATATGGAAAGGTTGTTGATCATTTATGAATTAGAAAACCAGGAAGGCTTTATAAAGACGATATTTATGCTGGGCTTTGAAATGAAGGGCAAAATTTAAATGAGGGGCTAAGAGGTGGGTGGAGAAGTAAAAGATGACACTCAGGCAAGAAGACCAGCATGATCTTTACATATGTTTGTATGTGTATATAATATACACACGTACGTACACACATGCGCACACACACCCGACTGGTTCTGTTTCTCTGGAGACCCGTAATACAGATTTACCGAACATTAAGCCTAATGTTTGTATAGTGTTATGCAGTTTTAAAGAATGTTTTCAAAAAACTCTGTCATCTCACCCAATTATCAAAATTTTTCAAACTCAGATAAAAAAGTTCAAATGCCCTGAATAGTTATAAAGCAATCATCTATAGGTATAAGGTAGCACAGACATACCAAAAAAAAAAAAAAAAAAAAAAAATCAAGAGGTTGAATTAGGGCATTAAATACTGAGTTAACTATTTTTATTCCCTTAGGGCTAACTCCCTTTCTTCCTAATCTGTAACTATTTCAGACATAGCTTCAGACAATTCCTCCTAATAAATGTAAACTCCATCAGGGCAGGGTTTATTTGTTGTTATTGAGGTTTTTCTGATATATCCCCAGCATATAGACCACAGTGCCTAACATACAGGGGATTCTAAATGAATAATTCCGAAATACAAATGCACATGAAATACACACATACACAAACACACACATAGGTATATACACATGAGGGAAAAGCAAGAACAGAAAGTTCACTCTTGCTAAATTAATGGGCACTAGTTATGATGGGCAAGCTATGTTTTAAATTACTGGAAGAGCTCTGCTGTAATTCCACGTAAGTACCATATAATCTTGTAATCATACAATGAGGTCCATCAATGATCATTATTCATTGTACTCAGTGACCATATTGCTGCCTCTTTGTTTCAAGGTAAGAACAGAGAGAAGTCAGGGACACTGACTCACTACCTCAGTACTCACAATAGTGGCCCTGAAGATAACTGACAAATAATATGGGCCTTTCCCCCAGTATTTAAGAGAAATTATAGCATGGGCACCGGTATCACTGTCTAGGAAGTTATAACACTAATCTTTTCCCAGATACTGAAGGCTCCTAGGTGAGGAGATAGATAAGTGGTAGAACGGGCAGCTGAGAAAACTGCAATATATAAAGGAGAGACAGAAGAGCTGGTTATGCAAAGATAAACATGCATCCACATCACTCTCCTGAAGAGCTACGTATCCCAAATGCCCTCTGCATGCCTGGCTTACGATGCAGGGAGGCTGCCCATCCTCACTGAGCCTTCTAATCTCAGGCCCTTCCAAGCTTGTAGAATGATCCCTGACCTTTCTGTTCTCTGGCCTGCCATCCTTGGAGCCTATCTGGAAATCATGACTGAAGAAGATGAAAAACATCCTAGAGAAAGATGTAAGTGCCTGTCCTCACTCTGTCACTCTGTCTCTAAGAGCCCCGGGCTCTCTCTTCACAAACAGAAGAAGAGGAGGTTAGGCAGGGCGATGTCTACTGTCTCTTCAAGTTTCACGAAGTACAGTGATCATGCAAGATGATTTTGCCCCCATCTACACCAAGGCTGACTGGCCTCTGAGAAAGGAGTGAGAAGGGAGCTCGAACCCAAACAGCAGGCTCTGAGCAAAACTAAGAAATGGCCACAGCACTCTGACTGTGAGGCTCTCGTGTCAAGGGGCATGTCCTCCAGAGCACACGCTTCTCAATTCCCTTTATTCAACGACATGTGGGAGAAGAGAGGCCCAACCTGGCCCACGGCACAGGGGCTATTACTGAAAACGGCTTCGGGCCACCTGTCAAAAGGCCCCAGTGAAGAATTAATTATTTTGGTGAACTTGGTACTGCACATTTAGAAGCCTAGTTTGCTAATAGGCCTAGAAGTTTACAGAGACTTACAAATCAACTAAAAGGCCAAATTATCACTTTAACATATGAACCACACCTGCCAAGAACAGGCATGTGGGACGTCCAGCCGAGACGTGCTGGACGTGTTCTGTGCTTTCTACAGGTCATCTATGTGGAAAGCCACATCGTAACTGGAAGGTTATTAGATGAGCTTTATGACCTGAAAATGTGCTGGCATGAAACTAAGACAGGTTGCATTTAGGATCTGCACAAGAGGCAGGCGTCCACCAGGACCAGACAAATTGTTAAACCAGGGCTGGGGTGGGATGGACTCAAGAACTGCTTATCTTTTTGAATCTTTTCTTTCCTTCTCTATATAAAACTCTAATGTAATAAGTAATGACTGAAGATATCTATTTTTTTTGCTATATATAAGTAAATTAATACTTATGCAATTCAGAGAATCAGGTAAACACAGAAATTGTTTAAAAAATATAAGGAAAAAAAGAAAGCAAAAACAACCCCACAATCCTATACCAAGCTTTCTGTCTGGGCAGATATACAAATATTAAAGAGCATGCTGGCTTTTATTCTACTAAACATCATATTGTAAACCAGTCCCATGATATTAAATAATCTTTTTAAAACTTTAAAGACTGAAAAAATTCAAGATTGACATACATACTGTTTCTTTGGACGTGTTAATATGCTCAATCAATGACAGGCAAGTCTTGTTCTGAAGTCAGAGTATGTTCTGAACTTTATCTAAGATGACTTCTTCTCCCTTGTTTCTAAGTTACTGAAAGGAGACTCTTCCTGCGCTCCACAAGCTCAGATCAGACCTCCCAAAACGAAAGTGCCCTGTCTAGTTAGAACCTTTAGGCCTTATAATAAAACCTCCACAGTGACACGGTGGCAATGTGACACACTAATACCTCATCATGGTAACTGGGAGAGGAGGAAAAGGTGTGTCCCCCTTCCCCAAATACCAACTAGCATCTTCTGTGCCCAGGTAACCGATGTGTCTATCAACAGCAGTCAAACTGAACACTCAGCACTTCTCCCCCTTAATGAGAGAGCGGGAAATAAGAAGTCCAGACCAAACTGAGATGAGCGTGAGGCAATGCCAGATCAGTAAAAAGTATACTTTGGGGGAGGCATCACCTGACAATAGTGTCAAATCACGTCACTACTCTGCCCACATGCAGGACGAGCTCTAAGCCCCCAAACTAGGTCATGCTCACGTGACAAACGTTTTTCAACTTCCAGGAATGTCTATACTACAAATCTAGGAAACAGCTCCCAAAGCCTTGTATCAAACTGTGGACACTTTAACAACAACCCCTTAATACACAAGCAGCCTATTATACTTGCTTGTGTCCTGTCTTCACTGACACGGGGACAGGAATATCTTTTGTACAGCTTCTCTAGGATGACAGACACTAACAGAAATGCATGGATGGATTTACAGCTGGCATGGATCAATTTCCAGTTATTTTACAATTATTGATTAGGGAAGCCAAACAGGCTTTGCTACTTGCCAGACCAAAAAGCTAAATCTACCCTCCCCGCTTCATAAATCCTGAGAAAAAGCCAAAGAAACATGAAAACTGATGTATTCGGAAACAAAGCATGCCAAGACAAGATTATAACCAACTCAAAGCCGAGAATCAAGTAACAAATGTAGCTCCGGAACGGAGCTTGAGAAACTGGCAGTCTTGGCAAGTCACCCTCACTGGCAGCAGCATAACCTTTGCTGTGATCAGAATTGAACGGAGGCTTTTTCGCTTCAAGTAAAAGATTTCTGTCAGGGTGAGCATATTTTAATCCACCACATGCATTTGTCCCATGTCATTAACAAGGACAAAACCTGACTACTTCAAGAGTCTGCTTTTGCTGTGTCACTGTACAGGCCTGTGTACATGTTCCCAAGGCTCGCTGAAAAAACAAAAACTCAGAGGAGGGAGGAGGAGAAGAGCGGGGAAGCAACGTTATACATGCGGAGCGTATGCAGAGCTAAAGATACACCTTGGAAATGGTGATCTCCAAGATGGAGGAGATACATGGCGAAGATATGCTGCATTCTACAGGAGGATGTTGTTTAGAACTTGTTCTTCTGGGTGCCTTCAGGGTTAGAACTGAGCCAGTTTCTTTCAAATATATTAAGTTCTTCGAGGAGTTAAAAGAAAAAGTTTGAAGCACCAATACATTCTCCAACCCCCATGGCATGATGGGAACATTCCAAAAATGTCACCGTCCATGGGCCGCAAATTTAACACAGGGGTTGATGTTAGGAAAGGAAGAAAAATTATGTCAGGAATGGGCAAGGTAGAGATACAATGGTCATATTAAAAATTAACAAATGATTTTTAATGAGTTAAAGAAACAAATGGGAAATAAATGGAAAATGAAGTAAGCATTTGAAAAGACGAATCTTTGAACTTAGAGGTAGCAAAAGGGTTTAATATAACCCAGAAATTTAAGGCATTTAACACAGAAATTTAACACAGAAAGGCACTTAACAGTCATTTTTTAAAGCTATAAAGTAGATCAATTTCTATGTCTCTTAATTTGATTGTATATATATATATATATTTTAAATGATATCAATTTAAGTTTGTTTTCCTAACAATGGTCTGAGTTTTCATTCTAAGCCAAAAAACACATATTAGCAAAAAAATCCCATCTTCTTATATCCAAGAAAAGGACCACTCTCATTTTGACCCTTTCAATATACAGTGAGTGCTAACAGCATTTATACTGTGACTATGATTAAATCACTTCTACTAATCAGAATAAGTTTTCAATAACAAAAATCCAATTTAACCAAGGAAATACAGGCTTTCAACTTTTTCTTTTTTTAAATGGACTGTTTTTAATAACTACAGAAAATTAAAATAGATGTGACTCTTGGAATTGGTAACCTATTCATAAAACAAAATTACTTTAAGAAAAGTCAATTTATAAGTATATAGAACTTTGCATTCTCTAAGAACTCCTGTATTTATATATTTATTCATCAAGGTAACAGACTTGAAAGAAAAGTACATTCACAACCTTGTCCTCACTTTAAACAAATGGAAACAAAATAAGAAAAAAGAAGAAAAACAATTTGTCTAAAATTACATGGAGCAGTACCTGGGCGCCTGGGGCAGGGGAGGTGCGGAGGGAAAGATATTTCAGATAAAATTACTGTTCAAAAAACTCTGGAGAAAAACAGTAAAACAGTTTACTCTCTAATAATTTTTAATGATACAACTTGGATGCCTGCTACATTTCAAAGACATGGAATCTACACAGATGTTGGCAAAAGCATTTAAGTTGTTTTAGTTTGGGTTCATATAAAGAAAATATCCAAAACAATTATTCCTTCACCCACAATATTAATCTGTATGTCTGAATGAAACTCTTCACCTCTTTGTGTCCATCCATCTTTCTAAAACTCTAGCAATGACAGCAAGAATTCATTAATTGAGGTTAACACAGTACCTGTCTTGATCCTACTGTTTGCAAATCATGTTTAAAATGTTTCAAGACATGACAACTACATAAATGCAATATATGACCCTAGAATATACCCTGTTCCAGGAGGGAAATTTGCTATAAGGAACATTATTGGAATCTTGGTTAAAAATTAAAATATTACATCAATGTAAAATTTCTTGACTTTGACAACTGTACTTGGTAATGTAAGCAACACACATTAATTTTTTACAGGTAGAAATACTAAGGGGGCTAACTGGCATGATATCTGCAACCCACGCTCCAACGATTCAGAAAAACATGTCTATGTGTGTGCACACACACATGCGTGTGTGTAGACTTTACAAGAAAAACCTGTGGAATATCATCACTCGGAATTTTTCCAAAGTTCAATGAAAACACAAACCACAAAACTGACTGAATCCACTGCATGAGTGAAGTAGACATAGTTAACGTATATTACATTTACTCTTAAAAATAATCTACTGCAGCAAGGGACTTCCCTGGTGGCACAGTGGTTAAGAATCCACCCGCCAATTCAGGGGACATGGGTTCAAGCCCTGGTCCGGGAAGAACCCACGTGCCGCAGAGCAACTAAGCCTGTGTGCCACAACTACTGAGCCTGCGCTCGAGCCCGCAAGCCACAACTACTGAGCCCACGTGCCACAACTACTGAAGCCCAGGCGCCTAGAGCCCATGCTCCGCAACAAGAGAAGCCACCGGCGATGAGAAGCCCGTGCACCACAATGAAGAGCAGCCCCTGCTCTCCGCAACTAGAAAAAGCCTGTGCATAGCAAAGAAGACCCAACGCAGCCAAAATTCAATTAATTAATTTTTTAAAAATTATAATCTACTGCACCAAGCCTATCTCTAGTCCCCTCAACAAGCATCCTGCCAGACTAATGCATCTTTATTATGCAAAGTAGAAAATAACCTAATCATCTCTTACCTCCCCTGAAAATAAAAAGTTTACACTGCACATAAAAAAAGGAAAGTTTCTGCCTTTATACTTCGGTGTTCTGAGGTCAAGGGAATGAATAGCTGCTATAAACCAGGTCCTTTTGTATCTCTATCAACCTCTCCCAAAATAGAACAGACCATAACAAACTTTTTTTAATTAAGTCCACTCAAAATAGACTTTATAAAAGTATACAGTTAACACTTCATTATTCTTTGCAATGCAGAGATTCACAGGAGAGAATTTTTTTGGAGTAGTGAAATTTACCTGAAGTGCCAAAAGCTTTTTCAATTCACAACCGTTTAGATGGAAACTTTAGTTCTAATATGTATTACTACAGTCCTTGCTTTTAAACAGGTTATTCTTAACCCAATAGTGTTATGATCATGAATACATTATTTCACTAGGCAGGAACACACAAGGCCTGTGGGAGTGGCCAGGGCTGCCTGCCTCTGTGTGGAGTAGGCCCATCACGCTATGATGTTTTGCAGTCCTGCGTGTGCTCATCATATGTGTGATTTTGGGATGCCTGTGTTTATGTCTGTGGTAATTTCTGCTCCGCCCATGTGCCTGTGCCTAAAAGCCCCTCACCCTTTCTAATACAGTGGGCCCAATCCACTACAGGCTAAAAACATAATAATAACTAAATTTGCTAAACTGTGTGCCAATAACATCACCTAGGCAGTAGGGATCCAATTTGTAGCTCTGGCTCTATCTTTGTGCAACCTTTGGGTTTACAATCTTTTTGAAACAGAAATAATAGATGTCCTACCCATATCAAACATTTATTAACACCAAGTAAGCTGCTGGACTTGAAAGCTCTTAGTTAAATGAGGAATACTAGAAACAAGTACCAACTGTTTTTGTTGTGATGCTGGTTATTAATATAGGCCATGAGCATGATGGCACTATCTAGTAACACCCCTGTGACTCATTTCGATTTCGGAGTTACGATTCCAGGCCATCAACTAGCCGTGTTCCTGAGATCAGACAGGCTAAGGAAACTGTAAAAGGATCAACATTTAATGTCTAAGCAGAAAATGTATACAAATAGGTTTATAATAATCTCCAATAAAACTGGCCCTCTGACACTGACTGGTGTTCTTTCTTATCAAGAGAATATTCAACACAAATCTGGAATTAAATTTACAGTCAGTGTTTTTTGGTTGCTGCTTTTTTTTTTTCGCGGTACGCGGGCCTCTCACTGTTGTGGCCTCTCCCGTTGCGGAGCACAGGCTCCAGACGCGCAGGCTCAGAGGCCATGGCTCACGGGCCTAGCCGCTCCACGTCATGTGGGATCTTCCCAGACCGGGGCACGAACCCGTGTCCCCTGCATTGGCGGGCGGACTCTCAACCACTGCGCCACCAGGGAAGCCCTACGGTCAGTGTTTTAAGGAGGCAGAGGAAATTTAAACACACAGCTAAGTATAGAACCTTGCAGCCACTTGTCATAAAAGATGGACGAACGGGGAGAATTTTGCTAGAAAACTCCTCTAAACTTTTAATCTCATCAACAAATTTCTATGACAATGAAAACATCTGATAAGTTTACCACAAGTAATCATAAATTATTGGTGCTGATCATTCCATTTTATTTTTTTGAAAACAGCTTGGTGGCTGAGTAAATCATATTCTGCCTGGGGCTATGTAGCTTACCTCGCACTATTTCAGAATCATCTAAAATGACTCATTTTTCTATTAAAATGATGAATGAGCTGAATGAGGTACGTAATAAATACTGCAGGTTTGTAAACAGATTCCTGCTCTCTGGAGAATGAAGGCCTTACTTCATTTGGTGATTCTGCCCCTTGGTATTTTCAGAAGAAGTCATCCTTAAAATATAGTTAGTAAAGAAAATCGTGGAGAGAGTCACACAGGAACAAAATGTTGAAAGTCTTTATGGTGAAGGGAATAAGCCCAGGCTACATGACAATAAACCGTCCCACCCCCCAAAGCAGGGCACAGTTCAAAACATCAAGAAACACAGAAAGAACATAACTCAATCCCATTTAGGAATCATATCTAAGCAACAAAAGCAGGGATACAAAAAAGAAATAAATACAGAGCTGCTCAAGGATGTTCTTCAGCATTGTGAAGAATTTAATGTCCAATAAACAAAAATGAAGCAGACCTCACTGCACATGGTATGTCACCTAGTAAACATTACTGCTCTTCAATTTACTACTGAATTCACTAAACTAGAGGTCCACACACCACAGGCTGAAAGCAATTCTCCAAGGCTATATCAAAACTGACAGTTCTGGGACCTCCCCGGTGGCGCAATGGTTGAGAATCTGCCCGCCAATGCAGGGGACACGGGTTCCAGCCCTGGTCCAGGAAGATCCCACATGCCGTGGAGCAACTAAGCCCGTGCGCCACAACTACTGAGACTGTGCTCTAGAGCCCGTGAGCCACAACTACTGAGCCCGCATGCCACAACTACTGAAGCCCACATGCCTACAGCCCATGCTCTGCAATGGGAGAAGCCACTGCAATGAGAAGCCCGTGCACCGCCACGAAGAGAAGCCCCCGCTCACCACAACTAGAGAAAGCCCGCGCGCAACAACGAAGACCCAACACAGCCAAAAATAAATAAAATTAAAAACAAAAAACTGACAGTTCTGAGACTTGCCAGGGGGACAAACTGGAAAGACTGCTGTTGAACAAAAAGGAGCATGTTTGCCTTAGAGTCTCATTCAAAACATAATGTGCAAAATCTTCTTTGGGATTTGGAAGGATTGATAGACTTCATTATGCTTCTGTTAAACTTTTAATCTGTTACAGGTTAAAGCAAACACTGAGGGCCATAATTCTTAGCCTCTTCAGTAGGAGATGAGATTATGATGTCAGTTCAATAAAATTCCAAGGCCCTAATGACAGTTCATTGCGGACCAGGCAGTGAAGCAAATAAGTTAACAATAAATGCCAGGGCATTATAAAGAGATGGAATTAAAACCAGCCCTTTGCACCTTAGCTACCTATGGATTTTTATTCAATGCTCTCCATACCTCACCTTGACACCCATAATGACCCAACTGATGGGATGTCAATAAGCTATTTATGGCAGAGATACAACATATGACACCACTCAACAGGTGTTGCCCTGAGCCAACTAGTTTGCAAGAAACTTGATGAATTTTTAAAGTGCATTCAGAATGACAACAGACAGCACACTCTAAGCAGTTGCTCCTCACAGCTCTTTAAATACAACTACTTGTTGGCAAGAACATCAACAGCATTATACTCAACTCTTCTCTAATCACTTTGTCAACAGGTCACACAGACTGAGATAGTTCCTTTAAAAAAAAAAAGCAACATCAGCAAATTGCAGTCACCTCTACATTGTGTTCACCGGACAGACTCAACCAACCTCGACAGTGCGATTTAATCTCCTCTCTGAAAAGAACGCTCGGCCATTCTCTCCTCTAGACCCCCCTCAGTATCTGTTTAGCAATGACATCAGGTTTCTCTCAGGCTATTTGGTAATGTTAAGATCCTAGGTATTCCTGCAAATCTTGATGAGGACGGGGTCTGACTACATACATTTGAGAAATACATTCATCTGGTTGAGATTTCGTCATACCAGCAATACTGAAATCGGCAACGGCAGTCCTATTCTTTCTGGGCTCTTAACGTAAGGACGAGGTTGGCACACTGAGACAAAACTTGTTTCGCTTTGTCTACTACTGTGACAAACAAACGTACCAGAAGCTGCCCTGCCACTCCATGGAATATTTGGCTCACAGTATCTTCACAGGGCTGTATGCATTCCAGCTGACAACAGTAATGCTGCTTTAACACGCACAGGAGGTAAAGAGCACCCAAGATAACAGAGTACATAAAGGGAGAAGATGCGATACGGATGCTCTGTCCTGGAAACTGTAATGGCCCGCTGAATCCAAACATTTACACAGGAGGCAAAATGATGCCGTGTGCCTCTGCTCCCACCTGGCTTGAGGGCCGCTGCCCTTTACATTTCCTGGTAAGATAGGAACTGAGCAAGAGACAGGAAGGATGCACTGGCAGATGGATCCTAGGTCCCATTCTCACCAATAACATTGAGGACAATATCTTATGCCTAAATGGCTTAAATCTCTGACATAAAGCAGAAATTCTATATTTAAATAGTCCTCGAAAGTGAAAGCTCAAAATCATTAACTTCATTTTTGGCATTCAAAGCAAATTAATATGCCATGCATGTCAGAACAACTGGGGATTTGTGTCATTAGCAAGAAAACCAGCCCAGGGCATATATAACCAGAAGGAGTGTATTAAGAGAGATTATAACTGAACTACTAAATTGCACCCCAAAACTATAGCAAATTTTTTTTTTTTTTTTTTAATGGCTGCATTGGGTCTTCGTTGCTGTGCACAGGCTTTCACTAGTTGCAGCGAGCGGGGGCTACTCTTCGTTTGGTGTGCGGGCTTCGCACTGCAGTGGCTTCTCTTGTTGCGGAGCACAGGCTCTAGGCATGCAGGCTTCAGGAGTTGTGGCACGTGGGCTCTAGAGTGCAAGCTCAGCAGTTGTGGCACATGGGTTTCGTTGCTCCACGGCATGTGGGATCTTCCTGGAGCAGGGCTCGAACCCATGTCCCCTGCATTGGCAGGCGGATTCTTTTTTTTTTTTTTTTTTTTTTTTGCGGGACGCGGGCCTCTCACTGCTGTGGCCTCTCCCGTTGCGGAGCACAGGCTCCGGACGCGTGGGCTCAGCGGCCATGGCTCACGGGCGCAGCCGCTCTGCAGCATGTGGGATCTTCCCGGACCGGGGCACGAACCCGCGTCCCCTGCATCGGCAGGCGGACTCTCAACCACTGCACCACCAGGGAAGCCCCGGCAGGCGGATTCTTAATCACTGCACCACCAGGGAAGTCCAAAATAGCAAACATTTTTAAAAAGGATTTTTAAGTGCCCAACAAAAGAACCCAGGATAACCAGTGCTGCACTGCAACTTCATTTACCTGGTTAATTTTAATGAGACTAAAAGAACCCAGGACAACCAGTGCAGCACTGCAACTTCATTTATCTGGTTAATTTTAATGAGACTAAAAGCCCCAAGTGATCACCCTTACCTTTCTTCAACACAGAACTTTCGAGCAAGAACTAGGTTGATCATTTCAAAATTACAGCCCCAAGTGTATTCTCTGACCTTAGGCAGAACCTCACTTATACTTGGGCAGCAGTGGTTACTCTTATCTATTTCCTTTAATTCAGTCATTTTCCTCCAGACCCCAAATTCAAAACCTTTTCCTCTTTACCATGAAATTTCAACTGTCACAGTTTGAAGCACAAACAAAACACAGAACTGAAAAGCACACAGCACAAAATTAATCAATTCTTCTTCTTGACTGCTTCACTAGAGCATTTCAGACAAAAGGGAAACTGGGGATGAAAAGTGACATTTTGGTGAAACAGCAGCTTAAATTTGCAAAAACTGAATTTATGCATCCAATTACCCTAATTTTTTTGTGTTATTTTTTTCTAAACACTATGAGGTATTACAAATTCAAAAATTATAACTTAAGTAGGAAAAAAAAAATCCGAGTTACGAATGACCTTCCCCACACACCCTATACTTGACTGGAGATGTGGAGACTTAGGAAAAGCAACCAAATCTAATTCATCTTTGCATCCCCAGCAACTGACATCACGTAGCACATAGTAGGTGCCCTATAAATGTGTGAAGGGCAACACAGAAGAGGATGGATGATCTCTGTTTCCATTCATTCCCTCTTCTATTCCACCCTTCACACTTCACTAAAGAGAGCTATTGTTGCTTTTGCACAGCAAAGGATACCATAAACAAGACCAAAAGACAACCCTCAGAATGGGAGAAAATATTTGCAAATGAAGCAACTGACAAAGGATTAATCTCCAAAATTTATAAGCAACTCATGCAGCTCAATAACAAAAAAACAAACAACCCAATCCAAAAATGGGCAGAAGAACTAAATAGACATTTCTCCAAAGAAGATATACGGATTGCTAACAAACACATGAAAGAATGCTCAACCTCATTAATCATTAGAGAAATGCAAATCAAAACTACAATGAGATATCATCTCACACCGGTCAGATTGGCCATCATCAAAAACTCTAGAAACAATAAATGCTGGAGAGGGTGTGGAGAAAAGGGAACCCTCTTGCACTGTTGATGGGAATGTAAATTGATACAGCCACTATGGAGAACAGTATGGAGGTTCCTTAAAAAACTACAAATAGAACTACCATACGACCCAGCAATCCCACTACTGGGCATATACCCTGAGAAAACCATAATTCAGAAAGACTCATGTACCAAAATGTTCACTGCAGCTCTATTTACAATAGCCAGGACATGGAAGCAACCTAAGTGTCCATCAACAGGTGAATGGATAAAGAAGATGTGGCACATATATACAATGGAATATTACTCAGCCATAAAAAGAAATGAAACTGAGTTATTTATAATGAGGTGGATGGACCTGGAGTCTGTCATACAGAGTGAAGTAAGTCAGAAGGAGAAAAACAAATACCGTATGCTAACACATATATATGGACTCTAAGGGAAAAAAATGTCATGAAGAGATTAGTGGTAGGACGGGAATAAAACACAGACTTACTCGAGCATGGACTTGAGGATATGGGGAGGGGGAAGGGTGGGCTGTGACGAAGTGAGAGAGTGGCAGGGACATATATACACTATCAAATGTAAATTAGATAGCTAGTGGGAAGCTGCCGCATAGCACAGGGAGATCACCTCTGTGCTTTGTGACCACCTAGAGGGGTGGGATAGGGAGGGTGGGAGAGAGGGTGATGCAAGAGGGAAGAGATATGGGAACATATGTATATGTATAACTGATTCAGTTTGTTGTAAAGGAAAAACTAACACACTATTGTAAAACAATTATACTCCAATAAAGATGTTTAAAAAAAAAAAGAGAGCTATCAAAATGCCCGCATCTGCCACTGCATTTCAAACCTTTGCGTGTATGTAGTCCATGGTTCTTTGGGTTGCATACATGCTCCTCATGATCTTAGCCCTGCTAACTTCTTCTGCCTCATCCCTCAACACTCCTTACCCTGTACTTCCCACTCAGCAACTCCCTGTCGTATCCCGGTGTCCCCAGGCTTCCATGCTTTTTATCTGCAATACTGTAGGTTGGACCACCCCTACTCCTCAACCATACAGGCAATTCCTACTCACATTTCAAGATTCCACGAGGGCACCACCTCCCTTGAAAATCTTTTCTCGTCTTCCCCACATCCTCTCCTCCCATTTCTACGACCTGAGTAAATTCAATTCTTCATCTATTAAATCAGCAAGCATTTACTGACTCTTTACTCTTTACCAGGCACCGCTATACATTAGGCTCTCAAATGCGTGAATGAATGAATGCAGACAGCAATGGGTTAAATGAAAGTAAAGCCCTGCTTTCACTTAAGTGAGGACACTCACAAGGATATAAGTAGCACGGCTCTGTCACAGACTTAGCACTTAAAAAAAAAAAAAAAAAGAAAAAGAAAGAAAGATTCTTTTTTTTTTTTTAATGTGGACCATTTTTAAAGTCTTTACTGATCTTGTTACAATACTGCTTCCGTTTTATGTTTTGTTTTCTGGCCTGGCTTGAAGCCACACACCCCCACATTAGAAGGCAAAGTCTTAACCACTGGACCTCCAGGGAAGTCCCAGACTTAGCACTTCTCAACATTATTTTTTGTGTATCTGTCTCCCACATTGCACTAATTCCTTATGGATTTTGTCTTTTTCGTTTATACATCCTTAGTATCCAGCACCGTGTTTTTCATACAGTAAGCACTCAATAACATATCGGTCCAAAAAGTGAAGGAAACTAGTTCACATTTAGTTTTATAAGCTCCAGAATATTTAAGTAAATACTTCCTTAAGTAAGTAAATTGTGGCTTCAAGTTTAGATTAAAAAAGAAAAAAATACTACACAGTTCTGTGGTTATAACAAGAAATGACTAATGTTAAACCAGCATTGTTTAATAAGACAGAAAGAGTCAAAAACTTAACTGACACTTTAAAAAGAAATCAAGTATAACTGCAAAGTCAAATAAACACAACCCCCTACTCTTTAATTTTTTTAAAAAAAATCTAATGACACAGCAAATATTAGATTCAGATGTAGGAGATCTCAAAGATACACAAATGTCAAGTCACATTAACTTCACAGGTTTCCTGGCTCTGTCCTTTTAATTAGTCTTCATTTTTTACAGGGTTGCTTTCCTGCTCCTAAGCCACAATCCTTTCATGTGAATTTTAGTTAACATTTTCATGTGGATACAGTTGTCAGTAAACTGCCTCTCCAAAACCTCTGGGTAGAAACAGCTGATGAAAATACTGGCAGCGGTCAGTGAGAGGTACAGTGAGGGACTGGTATACTCTTCTTGAATCAAGAGCAGGACTCAACGGCTTCTCCAGCTAACTCAATTCTCCCAAAGTGCCAAGTTCTCATCTGATCCTATTTTAAAACTTCAGCAACAGGGCCATGATGACTTTGCCCTTCAAAGAGCTTCAATGAAGCTCGCTGCTACAACTGTGGGTGGAAAAAAGCCTGGACTCACATCTAAGGAGACAGCAATCTAAATGTCAACGGTTCGTGGGCGGAAAACGGGAAGGGGGAGGAGAAGTTTTATCTCACGGCACTAACGTTACATCAGTTTGGGGTTCTTTGTCCCCCTAGTTCCACTGAAAGACAGCCTTCCAATTCCTTCAAATGTGTGAAATCCAGCCTTTACTTTCTTGTTGGCTGCAATATTGGGGTACTAAATAAAGAGGAACAAATCAATGCTTGGCCATCACTCAAAAGAGTCCCACGTATTAGGGTTAAGAATGGCAGCCATGGGGGTCCAGCACGCACAGCAGAACAATTCTTAGGGTGACACTCGTAAGAGTCGTGGGTTCTGAGGGTGCCCCCTCCCACAGCTGGGGATCAAGGCACTATCAGATAATACAGACTTGAAGTCACGTTCCACAGCACATGTTATACAGGATGGTGGGATGAAGAATCTGAAACCTGGACTATTTACGTGGCAGGCGGGGGCGGAGGAGCAGAAAGAACTTACTTTATGCTCCCTAAACATTAACTATACATGCAACAAGGCTATTTCCTTAGTAATTTTTTCTAAGGTTTAATTATGGTACAATACACATGATGTAAAATTTACCACTGTAACCATTTAGAAGTGTTAAGTTCCAGAGTGTAAAGTACATTCACACTGGTACACAACCAATCTTCACAACTCTTCGCATCTGGCAAAACTGAGACTCCATACCCATTAAAAAGATCCAGGTGGCTCTGCAGCGCAGCGGAGAGCGCGCTGGACTTCTAGTGACGAAAAAGCTCTTCATTCCCCCCTCTGCTCAGCCCCTTGCAACCACCCTGCCGTCTTCCGTCTCTGGATCCTCTAGATGCCTCATACAAGGAGAGTAATACAGTATTTATCTTTTTGTGACTGACTTATTTCACTTAGCATATCGTCCCCAAGGTTCATCTATGTTGCATTATGTGTTCGAATTTCCTTCCTTTTTAAGGCTGAATGACACTCCACTGTATGTATATAACACGTTTTGCTTTATGCATTCATCTGTTGATGGACACTTGGACTGCTTCCACCTTTTGGCTATTATGAATAATGCTGCGATGGACAAGGGTGTACAAATATCTCTTTGAGGTCCTGGTTTTAATTCTTTTGGATACAAACCCAGAAGAGTGGACTGCTGAATCATACGGTGATTCTAGTTTTAATTTTTTTGAGGAACCACCATACTATTTTCCAAAGTGGCTGTACCGTTTTACATTCCCAGAACATCTTTGCCAATACTTTTTACTGCCTGTTTTTTCTTTTTCAATAGTAGCCACCCTAATGGATATGAGGTGGTTCCTTAGTGACTTTTACATTTTCTAAATTTTCTATAATATCCCTGTGTTATGTTAATCATTAGAGGAAAATTCAGTGAAATACATTCAACCATTAAATGTGATCATGCAAATACATACTTACTGGTATAGAAAGACCTTTATCATATAGTCTAAGTTTTTATAATCTGAAGGTTACTGTAGGAGTTATATAAAACTATATATACTACTATCTATGTTTGGAGAAATACAAATATACATATTAATATAAATATTTTATACAGACTCAGTAATATGAAAAGGAATACAAAGCAATAAACCAGAATCCTAACAGTAATTATGTCTGGATAATGGTAATCTAACTGATCTTATTATTTCTGTATTTATCTTCTGATCCTTACCCAATGAATATGCATGTCTTCTACAATAATGAATAACCACAATAAAGGGGGTAATTTGGTAAATCAGTTGGGAGTCACCAGGTCCCTACACTGCTGTGGTCATGAACTATCACTGAAATGTCAGAGAACGCTCAAGCCAGGACGGGAACCTCTGAATCAGCTATAATACTAACACATAAATTCTACTTTTAGTCTCAACATGCTTTGAGGGCTCTGTTTAGCCAATATTATGATAGATGCTGAAATTCAGGAGTTCTGAGCACAGTAATTTGCCACCCATACCCTACAAACCCTGAATCAGTAAAGAAGAGACCTACAAAACAGAATATACAATGCCAGCTTCTTATGCTTAACCTGAAAACAAAAAGACAGACAAGGAAATAGAGAGGATTTATAAGGTACAAGGAAAAAATGTGAAGACACACTGCTCCAACCCAACTACATTACATAATATTCTAGTTACTGTTAGTTAAGAAATTTTTTTATACTTTCACATTTCTTGTGAAAACTCTCCTTTTTTATGCCATCTCAAGTGCCTGTGTGTGCATTTAATGAGCTTTTTGAAAAATCCCAATCTGCTTATCTCTCTGAACTAAAAGAACAAGGCAATATATTCAAATTTAGGCCGAGAAAAGTAGAGAAAAGAGTGCTTCAAAGAGAAGAGGCAAAAGCTGGGGCACAAAGAAAAATGCCAACCAAGGAGTCTTCTGCCCACTAGAAACCGAGAAGCTTGCTCCCCAACCATCCTCCACCATAAGCACTGTTAACACTCTCCACTCCATCCCTGGCCTTCAAATGGGGAGGCTGTAAAATACGTGGGAATGACCCTTCAACACACTGGCCTGATCTGTTTTCAACTTCCTCAAAACAACCCTCAAACTTGGGAGCACAGTGGATGTCATGACTGAATTACTCAACACCTAACGTCTTTAATTCTGAAATTATCCCCCATTCACAACGAATGACTTTCCTTCCACATCTCTTGGCCTCAGTTCCACTCAATGTGTGTGTCCTCGTGATGGCGCCGTGACTTCCCTTTCTTAGTCCATCACCTCCACTCTGGCTTCACTGCCCACCCATTCAGCCTGGATCCTGGATTAGTCGCTGGAGAAATGGATTCATTACACACTGGTTTACTTGTATCTTCTCTATTGGTGTCTGGTCATACGTTAGCCTCTCAAAGGAAGGACCAACGGAAAGAACAGGAAAGAAACTGACTCTTTTCTTATATTGTTAATGATCCCCAGCTGCCTGAACTAGGGACATCCCCCTGAGTCTTGCATCCCAAGTTCTCCACTATAGAGTCACATTTTATCTTTCCAATGAGTTCCCAGCCATATTCCAAGCACTAAAGCTTCTGAGAAGTTAAGAGAAGTGATACGAGGGTTTCTAGGAAGGCTAAAGTGAGGGCTGAGTAGTCAGGACCCCAGGCTTCACCCAGAACGGCTGCACTTTTATTTAACAATGGGAAGTTGTTAAATCAATCATGTTGCATGCAGAAAACACTATTGTTCAGCCATTAAAAACTACATTTCGGTGATATATAAAGAAAATGTTCATCATGCTAAACACTGTGTATGGCACTATTCAAAGTCCTCAATAGGGAACAGACCCAGGAATAAAAACTGTCTAGAGGGAAACACCCCGGTGTAAACCGTGGTGACGTGAGAATGATAGATTTATGGGTGCCTCTTAAATTTTCTTCTACTAATAATCATTTTTAAACATGTTTATGTAATCTTTTTTTAAAATTAAATTTTTTAAAATATTTTCTTTGCAAAAATTATTTCCTTTCTTATAAAAATAATGGCTCCCCTTTCTGAAGCCCAGAAAGCGACTGCTCAAACCTTACTCACCTTTGGGACTTCCCTGGCGGCCCAGTGGTTAAGACTCCGCGCTTCCAGTGCAGGAGGTGTGGGTTCAATCCCTAGTTGGGGAACTAAGATCCCACATACCGTGTGGTATGGCAAAAAAAAAAAAAAAAAAAAAAGAAAGAAAGAAAGAAACAAACACTTTACTCACCTTTGCTGGAGTCTTCCCAGGCTAATATCTGGTGGTTGCCAGGAAGGAGAGAAACAAGCTAGGCTGCTCACCCCAGAGGTTTCAAATACAATGAAACCAAAAGCAAGGGGGATGGGAGCAAGCAAACAATTCCCTTCAGGCAAGATGCTTGTGTCTCCCCGTTGATCTTCTCTTCAATAATTCTCATTACACCTGCCTTAAAGTCTTTGATGGTTAATCTGAGCAAATTGTCAGCCACTTATAAAAAGGCAAAAATAAAGAAAATCTAAGCAAAGAGAACATGAATATCATCCACACTGAAAGTTGGCAAGCTTTTCCCAAACATCACAAGTTTCCTTGTAGACAAGACCTTTCCACTAAATCTTTAATACTCACCAGGTGCTTTGCCTTAGCACGTTCCTCCTCATTTGTTATCCTCTCACGAAGAATAGCTCTGGTCAACTGCTCACTGGCAAAAGCCTTCTCTGAGTCCAGTTCTTTGCTTTGCTTTAGTCTGTAAAAAAAAAATAACAAAGGTCTAACTTAGAGGAAAAAAAAGAAAAGATTTTAGTAGTTGACATCATTTTTTTAATGAAATACATTAAAGCCACAGATTTAGTAGATGAAATCATCTTGGCCTACAATTTATCCAAAGCAGGTGTATTTTCTAGTAAATCCTCAAGCAGCCTCTACTCAAGCATTTAAAAATAACAGAATTCAAATACATCAAGAGGCTAATCAATGTGACTGCTGAATTAGTTTTACAAAGATCTTCTTATATCAGCTTGAAATCTGCCCACCTAAATATTCGGTCCCTGGGGCCTCCCTCTGCCCTATGGAGAGAGCAGTAATACATCTAATTAAAAAGCCATCCACAAGACAAATATTTGAAGGTAACCATCATCTTCCCATCAAAACTGACTCAACTGTTTACTGAATACACACCAGGCAACGTGCAAGGCACTGATGTCACAGTACTGACAAGCACCAGTCACTGTCCTCAAGGACCTGACATTAAGGCAGGAACTAAAAACACAGTTAAGAGATCCTTCCTCCCAGCGAATGTTCCAACAGTCTTTACCTGCAAAAATGGCCAGACCCTTCAATAGCAGGGCTCCTCACCTGTGGGATGAGTCCAATTTGTCCCTTAGCTCCAAACTAAATGCAACACTGCAGACATGGTCCAGCAAAGTAAGACAACAGAACCTCACCTCCCAAGATTCCCACACAACACTAATTCTACTAATGAAGCATCTGACTGCATTAGGGTCTATCAGTAACCTCATCACACAATTAGTTCACACTAAGTTAAAATCCACTAAAACCCCTCCACTGGGCATGACAAGGATAAATGACTTTGGCACCATCTTCACCACAGCGCCCGGTACATAAAGGTATTCAGTAGTCACTGAATGAGAGTACATCTTAGTCTAATCTCATGGACAAAGATTTTCTGATTGCCTTTTCTTCTTTGAGAGAATAACCCCTCTATACCATCATATCCCAAAGGTGTAAGCAATGCTTTAAAAAGAAAAAGTAAGGACTTCTCTCCAGGGAACCTCACGTAGGCCGGGCCGCCAGGGAACAAACAAGGCCCCTGAAAGCTCCACCTAGTTCGCAGGGTAATATCCCACAGCAGGATTTGGAGTCAACAATGGCTAAACCCTAGGTGGTTGTGGCTCCTGTATTAATGTCTAAACTGTCTGTAAACGCCCCTGAATTGTACCCATCAAGTTATTCCTCTAATTATACAGAATCCTATGAGGATGGTTGTGAGGATTATCCCACTTTGTCAGAATATGTCCAGGATTTTTTGAATCATCTTTCAGAGCAGCCTGGCAGTTTTGAAACTGAAATTGAACAGTTTTGCGGAGACCCTGAATGGCTGGTTGACAACAGATGATGCTTTGCAAGAACTTGTGGAACTCATCCATCAACAGGCCACATCTATCCCAAACTTCTCTTCCATGGGAGCTCGCCTCTGTAACTACCTGTCCCATCATCTGACACTTAGCCCACAGAGTGACAACTTCCGCCAACTGCTACTACAAAGACTGAATGTGAAATTGAAGATCAAGCTGCAAAAGGGGATAAAGTGACTCAAAGACGATTCCATGCATCTGTACTCCCCCTTCTGGGAGAACTTTATCTTAACCTGGAGATCAAAGGAACAAACGGACAGGTTACAAGGGCAGACATTCTTCAGGTCAGTCTTCGGGAGTTGCTGAATGCCCTCTTTTCTAATCCTATGGATGACAACTTAATTTGTGCGGTAAAATTACTGAAGTTGACAGGGTGAGTTTCAGAAGATGCCTGGAAGGAAGAAGGAAAGACGATATGGAAGAAATTATTCAGAGAACTGAAAATGTTGTCCTAGATGCAAATTGCAGCAGAGATGTAAAACAGATGCTCTTGAAGCTTGTACAACTCCGGTCAAGTAACTGGGGTAGAGTCCACGCAACTTCAACATACAGGAAGCAACACCTGAAAATGATCCTAAATATTTTATGAATGAGCCAACATTTTATACATCTGATGGTGTTCCTTTCACTGCAGCTGATCCAGATTACCAAGAGAAATATCAAGAGTTACTTGAAAGAGAAGACTTTTTTCCAGATTATGAAGAAAATGGAACAGATTTATCTGAGGGTGGTCATACTTGGATGATACTGATGATAAGATGGACCCAGAGATAGAAGTAGCTTATGAAAAGTCCTGTTTGGAATCAGAGCATAAGCGAAAACAGTAAAATTAAATTTCAGCGTATCAATTTTAGAAAGCAGTTTAAGTTATGGTGATTTATTTTTATTTTTTTATAAATTTATTATTTATCTTTGGCTGTGTTGGGTCTTCATTGCTGCACGCGGGCTTTCTCTAGTTGCGGTGAGCAGGGGCTACTATTTGTTGTGGTGCGCGGGCTTCTCATTGCACGGTGGCTTCTCTTGTTGCAGAGCACAGGCTCTAGGCACGAAGCCTTCAGTAGTTGTGGCACACGGGCTCAGCAGTTGTGGCTCACGGACTCTAGAGCGCAGGCTCAGTAGTTGTGGCGCACAGGCTTAGTTGCTCTGCGGCATGTGGGATCTTCCTGGACCAGGGCTGGAACCCGTGTCCCCTGCATTGGCAGGCAGATTCTTAACCACTGCACCACCAGGGAAGTCCGGTGATGGTGATTTAGCAGAACACAGGAAAGCAAGAAAATGTGTCACACTTATACGAAATTAAGGATGTTGAGTTATGTCACTAATGTATGCAACTTTAATTTTGTTTAACACTCTTTGCCAAAACAAACTTTATTCCCTACAACTTAAAATGTGTGTGTGTCTGTGTGTGTCTGTGTGTATACATATGTATAAAAAATAGTTTATTATGTACAGTTAATTCCACTGTTTTGGCTGCAATAAAATCGATTTTGGAAAAGAAAAGAAAAAGTAAACTTTTTACGTTGGTATAAGTGAAATTCTGAGTGCAATCGACTTTTTAAGTGGGAATGATGAGCACCAAATTGAACTCAATACCTAGTCTATCAAATTTCAGTTTTTAGGGCTTCCCTGGTGGCGCAGTGGTTGAGAGTCTACCTGCCGATGCAGAGGACACGGGTTCGTGCCCCGGTCTGGGAAGATCCCACATGCCGCGGAGCGGCTGGGTCCGTGAGCCATGGCCGCTGAGCCTGCGCGTCCGGAGCCACAGCAGTGAGAGGCCCGCATACCACAAAAAAAAAAAAAAAAAAATCAGTTTTTAAAAAGATTATTGAAAAGAAATAGGAAAATAAAATTTTTGGTTATTCTTTTTTAATTGCTACATCACCTTGATACTCTGAAATTCTCACAAATCAACTCCAACAGATAAAATCACTTTGTAAAATATATTCAGAGTTATAATGCTTCCCCCCTAAAAAATTAAACCTGTGTGGTTTTATGTCTTGAATAAAGATAAATAAAGGAAACAAATATACTTTTACCCAAATAAATCCTGGAGTTACATAAAAAGAAAGCAACATAAGAAACAAAGTGGTCCACATAAGGATATTGCGCGGATAACTGCTGAAGTTATCGTACCAGATTAGAAAACTAGGCACTTATAGCATCTCTACCAGCCTATCACCTGAAAGTAAAAGACATTACCTATTTTACAAGTGAGGTGCAAACTAAAATAAAATTAAAATTACTATCATTTATGGATCACCTACTATATGCAAACACTGTGCAAACACTTTACATACATATATCAAACTAGTATGAAACTTACATTATTAGTTCTTGAACATAAAGTGAATTCTGTACAACTAAATTTTCTCATATCTTCCACATTTGGTGTATCAAATTTTAAAGTATTGTTCACTTTAATAACTATTTTTTTCTGAGTTTACCTGCATATGGCATAAATTTCGATTACAAATGGAGTTAAAAGTACCTCAACTTTAAGAAATATCATAAAGTTTGGCAAGTTAATGAAAAAGCAATATCATAAGCACAGAAGTCTTCAGTGTTATAAAAAATAAAGATTATTCAGCTGGCAGTATTTGGTACAGAAGCACAAACTTTGGAGTTGGATTCCTGGGTCCAAACCAAGGCTCTACCACTTACTAGCTGAGTAAATACTGTAGTTAACCTCCCTAGGTCCTGTTATTCTCATGAATAAAACAGACTGATGTAACACCTACCTTACAGGATTCTACATACAGAAAGCATTTAGTACAATGCCTGTAACATAATAAGCACTCAATACATTAGGTAAGTAGCAGTAATAATAACGGTACCCACTATGGGGTCAGTGATACAGACGAAGCAGTGAGTTTCTGAAAAGAAGAAAATCTCCAAATTCACTAAATACACCATGATCACATATAGCTCTGTCCTCTCCATCTTTTTTCCCCCCAACTTTTCACCAATAAGAAGTTCTGCCTTTTTTTTTTTTTTTTTTTTGGCTGAGTTGGGTCTTCGCTGCTGTGCGCCAGCTTTCTCTAGTTGCGGCAAGCGGGGGCTACTCTTCCTTGCGGTGCGCAGTGCTTCTCATTGCAGTGGCTTCTCTGGTTGCGGAGCACAGGCTCTAGGTGCACGGGCTTCAGTAGTTGCAGCACGTGGGCTCAGTAGTTGTGGCTCGCAGGCTCTAGAGCACAGGCTCAGTAGTTGTGGCACATGGGCTGAGGTGCTCTGCGGCACGTGGGATCTTCCCCGACAAGGGATCAAACCCACGTCCCCTGCATTGGCAAGAGGATGCTTAACCACTGTGCCACCAGGGAAGTCCCAGTTCTGCTTTATTTTTATGATCAAGGACCCCTAAAATGTAAATTGACTATAATGACTCTAGCAGCCCCCTCCTTGCACATGCTCCTTTCTTTCTTTCCCACTTGCCTCTAAGCTCCACAAGGGTGAAGACCTGGTCTGGGTTTTTTTCACTGCTGTATCCCCAAGTGCTTAAAACAGTGCGTGCCCCACACAGTAACTGCTCAAAAAATACCTGAGTAAACACATGAATGAATGAGTGGCATATTTCCAACCACAGACAAAAATGGAAAACAAGCTACAGAAAATAGAAGACTGAGGAATTTACAAAACTAGACACAAACTGAGCCCTACAAAGGCCGAGCCACCATGATGTTAAGTGTCACAAGTGTGATGATCCCAGACCACACTAACCTAAAACAGATGGGCGTTTTACATTCCACAACATTTCAGAGCCTCTGAAATACCTAACTCTGTGTGCGTGTATGTGTGTGTTTTACACACACATACACGCACACAGAGTTATCAATAAACATTAGTGCAAGGCTTTGGAAGGGTCCCTGAAAAATCACCTTTGCAATTTTAGAAAAATAATCTGGAAATTTTAAAAGAAAGTTTCGCTTTCTTTCAATACCTAATACATCTAACTATGCTCGACTCTTGGCTGAAGAGAGATTGCGAGGGGCACAAATTGACCAAAAAGAAATTTTCCTTTCCTAATTCTTACAGTTACTTTCATTTATCCTTACAAATAGACCTGTACAAATTCTCAAAGTTAGTTCTAAAGGAATAGCTGAAAATAAAATGAAAAGAAGCAAGGTCTGTGTGTGACTGTTTATGAAACAGAATTTTGTATCTTCAAGAAGTCTGACAGTAGGGCCCAGAACAAATTATCATTACCTATCAGCAACTCAGTGGTACAATCTAATAAACCTCAGTTTTCTCAGCCCTAAAATTTGAAGGTTGAGTTTTACAGTCTAAGGTCCCTTGCAGTTAAAAGTTTTACAAACATCATATATTAAATATATTACTCTCCATTCCAAAATTTCTTGAGAAACGTGAGAGTCGGGATAAGTGAAACGAAGGAGTACTATCTCAAAATTTTCTAAGTTTCACTCAATGAGCACTGATATTTCTAGTCTCGCCCTTAGAGTTTTCCAACTACTTGATTAAAAACTGTACACTAGATAGAAGTAAATGGGATTCACAAATTCATTCAGTATATAATTATTGGTGACAGGCACTATTCTGATTATTGAGAATAAAATGGTGAGCAAGAGAGACACCTACCCTCATGAAGCTTCAACTCTGACAAATTCATTATTTGTAAAAGGTGAGGTTGCCATGAACCTATATGGGTAGGAGCTGATACCTAAACTGAAATCTAAGAAACATAAAATGAGCAACATCAGAAAGGAAAAACTGTCTTAGAGGAAACATCAGTCAGTTCCAGAGGCACTGAGCAATCATTTTCTGTAGTTAAACTTCTGTACTGCCTTCTCAGATACCAAAGGCTGGGTAACCTAGACACTGAGAGCTCTCTTCAAACACACACACACACACACACACACACACAAAATAAACATTAGTGTGAGGTTTGGAAGGGTCCCTGAAGCTTAAAATCACCTTTGCAATTTTAGGGAAAAAAATCTAGAAAATTTTAGAAGAAAGTTCCGCTTTCTTTCAAATTATTTTGGAGGGCAGAGTTTCAGAAAAAAATGGTATAACTAATAGAGCTTTGCCCAGCGCCTTCAGAAATAAAAGCAATAGACTAGAAATGTCTGAATTGCACTATTCCTCATTTCCCCACCTCTCCCCGCTCCACATAAAGCATTTATAGCAATATTTTCTTCGAATAAGCTTCCTCTTTTATGGATTCATTGAGATCATTTAACGACCTACATCTACTCTGCAAAGAAAATGTGCTTGTATTCTCAGGGGCTCCCAATTCTTTGCAGAGCTTCCTCTCAGGGCCCTTGCTTTTATATTCCATCAGGCTTTTCTATTCAGTGGCCATCTATGAAAGACAGTGGCTGTGTGATCAACCAATTTTTCTCCTATTTTGAGCCCAATGTGATGACTGTCTTTTCTGGGCCTCTCTGAGTGCTACCAGCCTCCTTGAGTGTAGATCCAAAGCCAAGTTGTTTTGCAAACACTCCCCAAGGGAAAGAGGGGTGAAGCCCTCTTTGACAATGGAACCTCTACTTTTAAGGTCCGTGTGACGTGTAAAGAAATAAAAAGGTATGAGATAAAGTAAGTCTTTCATTATTGGGTTTCCAAAGATTTAAGAATTACCTCAAAATAAAACTAAACGTACCAAGTATCTTGGAGAATACATTCTCTTTTTTATTTACTGGCATTTCCTACTTATTATTTCAGATCTGCTGGTCTAATATTATTCTACATTAAGCCCCTGATTTAAGTTTCATTTAAATTTTCTTCTTTTAAATACATATCTCTCCTCATTTAAATTCTCTAGAGTTTTAAGCAAAGAAGTAGGAGTTTAGTGTAAACTTTTCTTATTTGCATTAAGTAATTGGATAGCTTGCCTAAGCTTAATGAAACAAATACCAGTCAGCTCTGCCCTTATACCTCAAGCCCTAGCAACCTAGCTCTTGTTCTCAGTATATTCTCAATCAGGTAAGAGATTTAAGATACACCAGCAAAATGAATTTCTAAAAACCAGCCAAATCTCCTACAATGAATATTATATTACAACATGTCCTTTAAATGGAAATAATAATTAAAATAATTACTCAAATATATTCAGTTCTCATAGATAACTGGTAATATTAATAATACCAATATTACTTTATTGAAAGAACCTAAAGGTTTTAAGAAAATGGGAAAGGTATTTTAAAGATAACTTTAGCTAGGCATTTTTTATATATTCAACTTTGTTGTCCTCGAGGAAGGAGGCATTACTATCTTCCTTTAACATGAGAAAAACTGAGATGTGGAAAAGCACACAGGAGACATGAAATGACCTGATCTGATTTCCAAAGCCATGGTTCTGAAACCTCCTGAAGAGTAACACCACCACCACCCCAACGGGAATCTGTTTCCATTACATTACTCACCTCTGTGGTCATATAAGGACAGTTATTAAAAATCATATTATTCATAATTATTTTAAAAGAAGCTCACTTTTTATTTGTTTTCATTATGTCAAGTCAGAGTTTGCCAGAGTCAAACCAGCCCTCTCCCAAAGGGGTTTGGCTTTCAATGGCCCTAAATGTTTCTCTGAACCTGGCCATTCACAAACACTCAGATTTATCTTCATGTAGGCTGACACGTAGTAATGCTATACAATTCTAGCTTAGAAAATTACTTTATAATTTAATATAATAAAGGCCATTATATTACTGAGGGAACCGTTGATAAGAACCTCAGATAATGGGTGAGAATAAATGGGAAACTGAGATTGTTCTAGATAAAGTGATTCGAGGAAATGATTTATCTAAAATTGAACTATGACCATTACACACAGACAATATCTGCATAGTATTGCAATGTACTTGACTCAGACTGTTTCAAACACCGGAAGAGAAAAATGAGCGACTGCAACCTCAAAGGTCATCTTTAATGCTAATGATGAATTTTATTTTAATGCATCATACTTTGTCAGGACATGCTGAACCAGCATTCAAAATACTGTTTACTACTCATTTTTTAAATGGAAAAGCTGAGCCAGTAATCCAACAAACTCATTATTATACTATTAAAAATAGTGACAGAACAAGTATACAGCTTTCTATGAATAAGACTTTACCAAAATAAAAGTACAAGGCAAGCTTAATAAAATTTCTCAGCTCAAATTATTTCAAATCCTGGAAGGAAATGTACATGCATTGAGATCCCAAAATAAACACATAAAGATGAATGTACATTAATATAACCATATTACACTCACATATAATATGTATCTATATGTAACATCTATACATGTATATAGAGATGTAATATCTATTTGTATAACAGATAAAGAGCATTTATTAATGCTTACTTTGTACCAGGTACAGTTCTAAGCACTCGACAGGTGTAATTCATTTAATCCTCACAAAAACCCTATCAAATTGCTGTATTTCAGATGAGGAAGCTGAGGCACAGAGAAGTTAGGTAAAGCTAAGGCTTACAGAACTTGTAAGTAATTTGCCCGAGGTCACAAAGCCAGTGAGAGGTATAGCCAGGCACGCTGACTTCGGAGCCTGCATTCGTACAGAAGATATACCCGTGAACAAACACACACAAACACATAATATATATATATATACTACTGTAATGTAAGCCAGGGGGGTAAGAACTTTGTCTTATGCACCACTGTAACCGAGACACTAAATAGTGCCCGGCTCTTGGCAGGCATTCAATCAATATTTTTGAAAGAAATGAATAGACTTTAATATGATGGAACACAGGTACCCTTTATATAACGGTAATTTAGAAAGAAACGGCACTGTCTTGGAACGCTGAATGACTGAAATCTAGCAAACCTACAGTAAATCAGTATTATTTAACCAGCATTAAGACCTGGTTCTGAATACAACCAAGAGGACATTTATTTTGGTCATCTATGTTTCTAGATAAATATCATTTAAAATGTCATTCAGAATTTAACAATCAATGTCTCCTTCCTTTCCACAAGAATACTTTTAAAAAGTGATTAAAGCACGCTAAAATTTACTCACGATCTGGGGGTATTTTCCTGCATAGCTTCAAAATGATGCCTAAGGGAAAAAAACTCAGCCCATAACTGGAAGCCTACAACTATTATGAGGGATTACCCATAGCTATAATCTTAAATGGTTCTCATCTCCCCCTTCCAGACGATCACCTCTCCTTTACATACTGCATATTACTTTGCACCTCGAGTCCCTATTTCAAGTCTCACTTGAGAACAAGTTCTACCTGTCCTGGATTTTCTCGGACCATTTTCTTATCAAATACATTCTCTTACTGCACTGAAAAAAGATCTATATTTGAAAAGAATTCTGGTTTTAGTTCACAAGTTAACGTCACCATATCCATGGCCCACACACCTCCCTCCCTCAGGAATACACAATTAAACTCCCCAGGAGGAAGTTACGCCATACCCCAAAGCACCCTCGTCTTGCATCTAACTAGAAGGGCCTAAGGCCTCTTTTTTATCTGTCTTAAACTGAATATTTAGAGGCATCCTAAACTACAATAATCATCTTTTTACCTTAAAGTATACATCAATTGTCAAAACATTCAAAATACAATTGAACAATGGTGGGAGCAGGGAGGCAGAGAAGCACTCGACTGAACTGTGCCGTGTCAGCAGGGCTTGAAAAATAAACCGCTGTATAGAAGTAGTGGAAGGAAATGCCCATGCATGACCTGTTACTACTGAAGACTTGTTTTGAAAATATCTACACCCCTCTCCCTTGCGAACATACACTGGATGGGTGCTGCGGTTGTTTCTTTACTGAGATGCTGGAGGAAGACCACAGAGTCCCCGGAGGAACAACGAACCAGAGGTCAAGTGCAGGTGTCTCTGGGGCAAATCCCTTTCATCAGCCCAGCGGGGCAATTAAGCACTTGCCTCACCCCGATGGGCCTGAGCCGGGGACAGATGACAACATGAGATGGCTGCCTGCTGAAGACAGGAAACCAGGACAACATTCCCTGGTTCAGGGCCCTGGTCTCTGAAGAAGTGACAGCATCCTAGTATCCTAACATATACGAAAGATACATCAAGCGTTTTACAGTGTTTTTTGCACTTATGTTTCCTTTTGTTAAAAGACACATTTTTGGGGCTTCCCTGGTGGCGCAGTGGTTGAGAATCCGCCTGCCGATGCAGGGGACACGGGTTCGTGCCCCGGTCCGGGAAGATCCCACATACCGCGGAGCAGCTGGGCCCGTGAGCCATGGCCGCTGGGCCTGCGCGTCCGGAGCCTGTGCTCCGCAACGGGAGAGGCCACAACAGTGAGAGGCCTGCGTACCACAAAAAAAAAAAAAAAAAAAAAAAAAGACACATTTTTGCCAGGACACATATTTTGAAACTGTTCTTGTTCAGTTGGTAATTCTTGGCAAACTTTTGGCCAGAGAGAGAGAAGATATTACCATTCTCCTTTCTAAGATTTGTAGGGCAAAGAATCAATACTTTTCTTTTTTTCTGTTTCAAAGGACTTTCAAGCTTGAACCAAACTGCAACCTCTCACCCTCCACCTGCATTATGCCTCTCAAACATACACAGATACACATACCACCTAACTCACTCCAGTGTTTTTTATGGTAGATGCTGAAATGTTAAAGCTTAGCAGACTCCTCCATCAATCCTAGAGTAAACATTTTTAAAGAAAGAATAATTACATAAAGTCCTTTATTATTTTTTAAATCAAGTAGTCTTTGAATTTTTAATCATTTTTGATTCCCATATTGAGCTGCTAATTTGACTGATGCATAAAGGTTAATTAATGACTGCTGTCTTTATAAACTTTGGTTGTTATCATTACATAATTGTGCTTTTTTATTCTGTTTAGCGCTTCCAACCTTCATTTGTACCTTTTCTCATATCTTTGTTTGGTACAGCTTTGCCAATCCATTAATTTTTTAACTTTTATTAAGATTAAAACAAATTACTTTAACTGCATGTCACACAGATAATACATAGCTCTTGCTCTGTGTGTGTGTGTGTGTGTGTGTGTGTGTGTGTGTGTGTGTGTTTAATATAATCTGGCAGCCTTGATCTTTAAATGGAAAATTGTGGCCGGGCACAATTATTAACAGTAAGAAACGGATACACCTAACTTTATTTCTTTCCTTTTATATTATGTTTACTATTAATCTTACTTTGCTTTATTACTTTTTACCCTTTCCTTATTTTCCCAGTTATATCAAGTTACGACACATTCTCTTCCCCTCTCAAAAAGATCTTTGGTTTTTTTCTATGAGATTTGTGGTCATCCTCTTCCTGAACATTCACAAATGCTTTTTTCCCTACTACTGTTTAAAAACAAAATTCCTACTATTTTCTCAACCACCACCCTCTGCAAACTCAGTAAGATGAAATCATTTGAATACTTTGACTGCCCACCCCCAACTCTTAGCTAAGAGTTCAGTGCTTTTACATTCATACAATTCCTAGTTTTCTCATTAAGAACTACTCTTCATTTTCAAGAATCCTTAGTAGCAGCTTTATTAGATGTTCCCCATCTATCATCCATGTAGACAGTGCAAAGGTTGATTCTCATGGGTGCTGCTTCTCCTCTCCATCTTTCCCTATTTAAGATCTCTGTTATAATTAATTTGTAATTTGGTTCGAATTCTTTAAGAATCTTCCTAAGATGGACCAGCGTGTCCGATACTTAGCTGTGACTCGGCTTCACACCCCTCTTTATCGTCTGCTTTGTGAAGTGGCAGCGAGTCTCTAAATCCCATTTCTGGTGTGCAGCTGGGTTCCTGTCAGGCTCTGCCAATAGAGGGCGCCAGAGGGAGACCACAGGCTGGAGGAGGGAAAAGGAACTCTCCAGTTTGCAGTCTATGCCTTGAAGCACTGCTCAGGCCTCATTGCTTCAGGCTAGCAGCAGCACCTGTTCCTACAGCAGCAGTCCAATCCAGTTTGCAGTCTGCTCAAACTTGCAACCTAACTGCACCTCACTCTGGAAACACCAGCCCTGCCTCCCGGTAGGCTCCTCAAAAATCTGAGTCCCAGACCCACTGGCCTCCCCTCCTCTGGACTACAGTTCCACAGCGCCCTCCTTCAAGCGTCAGTGTTTCCAATCCTGCTGCTTCCTGCCACTGCTACCTCTGGGATTAGCTTAGAGCTGCACTCGCCAATACAGTCCACATCAGCCACATGTGGCTGTCAAGCCCATGAAATTTGATTTGTCCAAACTGAGATGTGCCGTTAGTATAAAATACATACTGGATTTTTTAATATTGAGTATGAAAATATGAATGTAGTAGGTCTAATATATTTTATAGTGATTATATGTTAAAATATAATATTTTGAATATACTGGGGAAAATAAAATCTTAGATATTTTTTGATGTGGCTAATAGAAAAACTTTAATTTACATAAACGGCTCACATTACATCTCTATTGAACAGCCCTGTCTTTGAGTTGTTTTGTTGTTGTTGTTTTGCATTAACAATTCTTGCATTAAATTCTCTCTGTAAAAATAACTGACGAGTTTAGTCTCCTTAGTGGATTCTGGCTGCTGTTTACATTAATAAGTTCTCCAAATCCTTGCATATCTGTGAGTCTCTCTTTTACCCTGACAGGTATATGAGAGCTCAACACAGAATTTGGGGGTTTCAGTCCTTTCTCAGGAATCCCTAGATGTCACTCTGCCTTCTAGCTTCCAGTTTGGCAAAGAAAAGCCTAAACCCAGACTGATCCCCTTTTCCTTTATAAATCAGTGGTTCTTTCTGTCGGGAAGCTTGTAAGATTTTCTCTTCATCCTTAGAGTTCAGAAATTCTAGCAGTCTATGATCAGGTGTGCATCCTTTCTCATCAATCCCCCTGGAATAAAGGGAGGCCTCTCAATTTGCAGACTCCAGTCTTTCTTCAGCTCAGTGAAATGTTTTTATATCATTTAATTATCACTGCTCCTCTCTCTCTTTTCCCTTTATTTCCACCTAGAATTTAGTCTATTTCATCAAATATACAGGGTTATTTCACCCTCATCCTTCAATATGAAATCAAGATGCCTCTTAAAATCCATGTGTCTTACCACCAACAACCAAGTGGCAATAGTTGCCAGTGCTACAAACATCAAAAGCACCATTCAAATATTTCAACCGTCCTTGCTAGAAGCACCTTTTTTGAGTGTCTTTCTCCCTGGCGGCTGCTGATTTTCATCTCCTGCTCACCAGGGCTCAGGCCCAGCTGTCCGGTTATGTTAAGCAGAGGTGCCAGTTGAATGGTGGGAGATGAAACAGTCTCCACCCTGTGGCCCAGTGGTATACCACCGGCTGAGACCTTTTCAGCCCCCTGTCAAGGGAACCAAGAGAAAGTCTCTCTGTTGCCATCTCCCACCCAGACAACAGAGACAGAGAAATCAAAAGGTTCTCTCAGGAAAATTCAAATAGACCGGGGCCAACTTGTGCTGTGCCGAAACTAACCTACTGGCTCTCACCCATCCATCAGATGCTCTACTAAGAAAAAGCACCTGGGAATTAGATTGAAATTGCAATGAGAGGACAATGGAGATGCTTTCAAGCTTCCAACTCCCTAGAATCCTTTCCACCTTTAAAATTTCTATTAAAGTGCTTGCTTCGGCAGCACATATACTAAAATTGGAACGATACAGAGAAGATTAGCATGGCGCCTGCGCAAGGATGACACGCAAATTCGTGAAGCATTCATATTTTTTCAGCTCAGTGCTTTGTGACCACCTAGAGGGGTGGGATAGGGAGGGTGGGAGGCAGGGAGACACAAGAGGGAAGAGATATGGGGACATGTGTATATGTATAACTGATTCACTCTGTTATACAGCAGAAACTAACACACCACTGTAAAGCAATTATACTCCAATAAAGATGTTTAAAATTTTTTCTATTACAGCTTTTTTCCCCCACATTAAAGGGTTACAGAAAGTCCTCTACATATGAACCTAAGTTGCAAACTTTCAAAGATGCAAACGTCCATTCCATCAACGTCAGGCATGAGCTGAAATTGCAGCTTGCCCTCCATCTCCTATTGCTGACAGTCCTTCAGCTCTGCCATCTCCCCCCTCCTCTCCCTCCTGCAGTCAGTAACTCCTCTTGCCTGTTCACTCGATGCCAGCCCGTGTGACAGCTGTTGTACTACACTACCGTACTTTTCAAGGTACTGTACTATAAGATTAAAAATATTCTATTTTTTGTTTGTTTTTTATGTATTACTTGTGTGAAAAGTATTATAAACCTATGACAGTACAGTACTATACAGCCAATTGTGTTAGTTGGGTACCTAGGCTAACTTTGTCGGACTTATGAACAAACTGGACTTACAAACACGCTCTTGGAATGGAACTCGTTCGTATGTAGGGGACATATTGTACTTACAGCATTTCAGGGCAGAGTTAAGAGATTAAAAGTGCTGGATTGGGCAATCTCGGGCACCGTACATTAATTCTCATAGAAACCATTTTCCTATTTTCATCTCTTCACTCTAAGCTGCATTTTCCTAAAAAGAAACCTTATTCCTAAAAAGAAACATAGCCATCCCACCCCTTACTGCAAGGACTATGAAGTCTTTCTAGATATATACAGGGTGAAAACTACTAATACCAGAACACAGTCAAATAAGAGCAATTTTTACATGGGGACAGAACAACATGGTCCGGTTCTGCAGCTCACGGATCATCATCAGGCATAATTGAGGGACAGGTCTTGGGGAACCAACGGATAGAAGACACCCTATATCGCAGAGCTCTGCTTTTAGTATCACATGGTAGTAAGTTCAAGATTAAACTCCACAGCAAGCACCTGTTCTATAATGCTGGTGAGACGCCCAGCCAATTGCTGTAAAGGCCAGTCTGAGAGAAGAGGGCACCCTCTTTGGAAAAATGAAGAGAAAATGAAGTTGTATGTGAAACAGAGGGACAACCCGCCTCCAGCAATTTTGTTCCCAAAATACTATTTGAAACCCACCCCAACAAAAGGATAAACAGTCAAATTTTGTATCACTGAGCACAGTCACAACTGTTATTATTAGCTAGTTAGACACAGGCTTGAGGAAAAGAATCTCCATCAGTCTCGCTTCTGAATAAAGACGGCCCTACATTTTTTACTTCAACTACTCTGTAATCTCAAAGGAAATATCAAGAGTGGAAGGGGCCTTCTCCGTGAGGCCAGGCTCATCTTTCTGTTTTAAGTCACCTTGGTCCGCACAGGAAGCACAACAGACAGCTTCAGCACCCACCACGCCCACCCCGCGCTGCACTCTCCCTAGGTAACAGCGATCCATGTTCATGACTCTCTGACACTATTCACCAGCTAAAAATCCATTCCTTGGCAGATGTTTTATTTCTAGCATTCCCTATGAAATCATGCTAAAGACAATACAAACTCTAATAAAAACACATTGATCTGAAAGCCACACTAAGCAAGTATACTGGATTTCACTTCATTTTCATTTTCACCCTAAACATAAAATGAGATGGCAGAAACACGTATCAAGAGAGCACATGATGTGAAATTCGGTATGATTTTACCTACTGTCACCTCATGGTAACTCCTATTCATTCCCTTGATATTTTCCATCTCTTACAAGTTAAATCACAGACATACTTTAAGAAGTAAGAATTACCATTCAGACCTCACATCAACGACAAAAATAAAACAAACGGATGGAGTTGCAAAATAAGAAGCATTAAAAAGTACTTTTCAGGAACTTACTATGCACACCACAGTGTGAGGACAAGGAATCAGCCCGGGAGACAGAGTAGAACGGCGAGGCCTTGCTCTTGAGGAGTCCGCCGGAACACAGTTCCAACTATTCCAACGAGAGCATTCAGGCCCATGTGGTCCTCTCACTCTCTATTCCATTTAACTTGTTATTTTTAGTATTGAAGACTTTAACGTATAACTTATGTCATCCAAATGAAAAGATGCCTAATATTCAACTAATTATAACCATTTACGGAGTACCTCCTTATGCCAGGCATTTTATTTCATTTAATCCTCATAAAAATCCCACAGAGTGGTTGTTGTTCACCTTTCAGAGCTGAAGAAACCAAAGCTGAGAGAAGTTAAACTGCTCAAAATCACGCAGGAAAATATGGGGTGGCATCTGTATCCTGCACTTGCCACTCCAGAAACCATGCGCGAGTCACTATACTACATGGTCCTGATTGCGCGAACTAAAACGCTCAGGCAAAGCCCCCCAAAGTAAAATGTTCCGTGTTCTGGTTCAACTATTAATACACACGTCTAGGTTTCCCTCCCTCCCTCCCTCCCTTAACAAAGCCCTTCCTTCTTCCATCCACTTACGCAGGACACAACTCCACTGGCCCTAATGCAGTTGCAAACACACACACAGGTACGGATGTCTCATGGCAACGAGTGGCTGGCTGACAGGCGATCCAGAATGTGCTTCCACGCTTTTCTTTTTCTGCTCACAGACTCCTGAGGTCGAGAAATGCTGCTACAGTGCTATGCCAAAGGTACACATCTGCGTACAAAATCACATTAAGTGAAGAAGTTTAAACTGAAGATTATAGTCACACTGAGTAGGACTACAAAACACCGTGTATAACATTGTACAAAAATTCAAAGAGGCTTGTGTTAGGCCTTTCTCCCTTTAGAGTTACCACAGCTGAGAAGGTAAAAAAAAAATGACTGTTTAAGTCGCTTTGCAAAGGTACGAATGCCTATGCTGAGCCCCAAAGTTCGCAGTTACAGAGGTGGCGACCCTCCCAAAACCCTTCACTAATCCGCAACGTAATTCTCAGTGAGGGGGAAAAGGAAGTGCAAGGTTGGAGTGAGGAGGACGCGTGCTCACCAGGCTTTTGAAACGGACCGTTTACTATGGGGAAGCCTTTCCAGAAAAACACGATGGCATATGGAAGCAGATCAAGAGAAAGGAACTGCAACATGAACTACAGCTAAGCACATCCTGGGCAAACCGCCTCCGCGTTACACCCACGTTTAGCAACATGAGAACTTAGAAATGGCTAGGTAAACCACACCTACCTACACGAAGTATTTCCACAATGTTAACAACCATTTCTAAATTTCAATTATATTACAGGCCTGAGGAACTGAGGCTTTTAAATTATGCAATATTAGTCAATGACACAGTGCTCCAATCCCACGCAGCACGAACCATGTTAGCTAAACCAACAAAATGAATAATTTAACTCCCAGCCAGCAGGAATTCACTATGCCACCTTCATTATTTACCTCACAACACCCATTCCTCTCATTTTTGAAATTAACAGCTGTAGGTGTTCAAGATGAGCCCACCGGCTACTTACATAGATTCTGATCCACATATCATAGGAAAATTAATCCATCCTCTGTTCAAGGTAATCAAGGATGAAACATCAACCTTCGCTCTTACTGGTCTTCCTCATTAAATTCTAACCCATCAAATGTCAATAATCACTAATGCATAATATAATCAATAAAACCATACTTCAGATAAAGCTCATATGCTATGTTATTTCTACTGCACAAAAAAAAACAATGTATCTCCTCAGCAATTGTGTATTTTCACACCTTTTGCTACCTGAATTTTCCTTCTTGCACCAGAAAAGGGATTTCTTTTCTTTTTTAAAAAAGGAACAATTTTGGACACAAAAATGCTTCTATCATTTTCCTTCCTGGGAAGAATTTTATGGCTTCTCACTGTAACTAACAGGGTTGTGAAAAGCAGCAAGAAACCAGATGTGTTCATGGCAATCCAGAACAAATTTTGTCACAAAGACCAAGACTTGAACTCAATCACTCTTTTACACTCAGCCGAATATCAAAGGTTTCCCAGTTAATACACAGTTCACAGGAGGCCCATCTAGCTTCGATTTTGCAGAGATGATAGGCATCATGGAGATGTGAAAAACAGTCCCTGAATCAGATACTACAGTTTTATAAGCAGCTAGAATTGTACTAACTCATATTCAACTCTTAGTTAAAATAATTTTGAGATAAATAAATACTGTCAAGGAAGAAAAATTTCAGGGATAACTAAATTTCATTAAGATATATAGCAGATGTTACATGGAAGATGAATATTCATTCATTCCATCTGGCTTCTACTGCAATCCTTTTTTTTTTTTTGAGGTACGCGGGCCTCACCGTCGCGGCTGCTCCCGTTGCAGAGCACAGGCTCTGGACACGCAGGCTCAGCGGCCATGGCTCACGGGCCCAGCCGCTCCGCGGCATGTGGGATCCTCCCGGACCGGGGCACGAACCCGTGTCTCCTGCATCGGCAGGCGGACTCTCAACCACTGCGCCACCAGGGAAGCCCCTACTGCAATCCATTTTATCTTTACAGTGATTTCCAAATATCCCAACTTAAAATGCTTACACTGTACAAAAATTCAACGACAACACGTTTGTGGTGCAAACAGTCTGTCATCTTTTGCTTAGTTCGACATGACTAAGTTTGTTAATGTATTTTGACAGACTCGCATAATATCCTAAAATGTTTTGAACAATGAAGTTTAGGCCGCAATGCAATATTAATGAGTGAATAATGTTTCTGAATATAAGGTTTAATATTTAATGATTCAGAGTGCTGCCTGGATTTGATGTAGAAGAAAAATGTGGTTTGGAATCACTACGTTTATCAGGGGACCTGAGCAAAAGACTACGGACTCCAGGCAAACCTTTAACCTAAACTTTGAGCTGGGGTCTCAAGGTGTGAAATTGATGCTTCGCCAACTGAATTTCTAGTCCCCATCAGTATTCACAATATCACACCATTTATCAAGTGTCATTCACCAGAATTTTAAAATTACTAGGAACTCGCAGGTCTGTGTCAAGAAGTGGAAAAAAAAAAAAGGAGAGTTAGTGTAAAAATAACACTGTACATTCAAATACATTTAGGAATGTAACATTTAGGAATCAAATCTGCCAGCTGCATTAACATGTCAATTTGATTATTCAGTAGCAAGTTCAGATCAAATAATGGCTTATCTCCATATCTTCTATAAAGAGAAGTTCCTGATCTAAAAAAATTTCAGAGAGAAATTGGTTCAATGTGTCCATCTAATCCAATGAATGGATAATCTGCACCCGTCATAGGACTTGCCCCATTTGCAAATGCTATGTCTTAAAAATAAGCATAAAAAGAGCAACAAGAGCAGGAGTTACTGAAATCAGTTCAATAAGACTCAAAACCAGAGCTATGAAGAAAGGACTGTAAAGCCCTCCTAACTGGAATGTTAACATTACTGTGGTTTTAAAACAGAACACCAGTCAAAGGATGACAATAATGCCCTATTTCCAACATTCATCTGCATTTACAGTTCACAACAGCCATGTCAATAATCACTAAAAAAACCTGCGTAAAGATTTGACTCTGCGACCTACTGAATTTCTCAATATAACCTCTCTAAGCTGCTGGTTTTCTCATAGGAAGATGGGCATAGTAAGACCCTATGTCACACGATTGTTAGAGAATCAAATTAAACAATATTGGTAAGCACTAGGTCAAACAAAAAGCATTAATACCAATGTGAGTAAACAAAGAGAAACCTGGGTAACATTTACCGAGCACCTGCAGCGCTCTTGGGAAGGGCCTGCACGTAACACATCACTGACATGGATCACCACGGTGCTTAGAACACAAAGAACAGGCAATGGCAATCTCTGCTGCCTTGTTTAGCTCCCACAATAAAGGAGGAAAATAAGCACAAAATAATAGAAGAATCTACACAAGTATACGGGTGAGATATTTTCTCACCTAAACTTCTATTTAATGTCATATTCTGATAGTTTACAAAGTATCTTCATTTGAAAAAAAGACAAAGTAACAGTGATACTCAATGCTCTCTTAATCAATTTGATATAACAGGTTTTAATCACTGATTAAAGTATTTACTGAGCATTTATTATGTGCTTAGTGTACAAAGCATTGTTTTAAAAATAAAATCAGTCATTCCACCATCAACCACAGTTAACATCCCTTCCTTTATATCGTGACATTTAAATAATGCTATTAAGTTCACTCTATTCCATTTTTACCAGATCAGCAACTGTATCACCAAAATTATTTCAAAAAAGAAATAAAACTGCTTTCAAATATATACTGCAGAAAACCTGAGAAAAGTTTGCCAATGATAGATAATAGTCTTAGTTCACTATAAGATCTCAATTACCACCACTGTCAGGGAGAGTCCCTTTTTTCTGTTAAACCATTTAAAAGAACTGATGCTACCAATTCAATGAAAACTAATTTCTCCTAAGCACTGGTCCTGATGCTCCTGCAGGTAATGATGGTGTCTCTTTAAGGGAACACAGATTCAGTAATTAGACTTTTCTCAAGTGTGAATAACTGAAACAAAAAGGCAGGTATTCACTTGGTATTTTTTTTACACACCCAATCCAAAAATATATATTAAGTTACATCAGCTTTTATGATTATTCTCCAGTTTACAATGTACTTAAGGGCAGAACAGAATGCTTAGTAAAACGACAGGAAGAATACACAAGAAACTGTTAATGATGCTTACCACTGGGGAGCAAGATGGGGTACTGGGCTTATTTTTTTTCAGTTTTGTGATGTTGACATTTTTACGCAAATACATTACGTTTGAATAAAATGTTAGCGCAGCACTGACTATTAGAAATATAATGCAAACTAAAGACGTAGTTATAAATTTTCTAAAAGCCACATCAAAAAAAGAACCAAGTCAAATTAATTTTAACAATGTGTAATATTTTATTTAGCCCAATATATCCAAAATATTGTCACTGCCACATGTAATCAATACAAATTATTAAAGAGATATTTTATATTTTTTTCATATTGAGTTTTTGCAACCTGGTGGGTATTTTACACTTAGAGCAGATACCAATTTGGACCAATCACACTTCAAGTGCTTAACAGTACAGGGCTACAAAAAGTTTCAAAGGCATATCTAGGCATAAGTTAGGTATTTTTGTTCCTAAATTTCAAAGCAGTAAGGAGGTGCTCATTAAAAGCTTCTCTCTTATCAGTTCTCAGCTCATGGCATGCTACTCTCTCACTGTTGATTTCTTAGATCTTTATCCAACCCATGCATGTTATTTACCTTCTTGGTACATAAATAAGAATTCATAAAATTACATATTTCATGTGCAATGCCACTGACTGTTTTCATTTCAGGGCTTTAACTACATGAGTAGAAGTGGCTACTGCTAATCACTTGGATCTCCTTTCAGAATGTCTTTAAAAAGCCAAACACAATTACATCCCTTTCCCACATACATAACACTGCAATATTCCAGCAGTGGAGACCCATGGACTTTACAGAGGGTCTCCCAGCCCTTGAAAATGATTTTCTGAGCAAGCAAAAAAAAAAAAAAAAGTGAAGGCACCAATACATAAGGACAACCATCAATTTTAGAACTTATATTACCTAAAAGGAATATTTCTCAAATTAAAAAAGCTATGTTAACTTTTAAAAATCACTTGTTACTCTAGAAAGAAAAAAAAAGTTCTCATTTCTCCCATTTAGCACTTTAGGAACTAGACATGGGCACACCCTTGGAAAAAGACAAACAATGGCTCATGCAAAAGAGAACAAGTTCATCTAGGTTCCTTTAGCTTATTTTTCCTGTATTTTCACCAATATAAAGATTATCTATACTCCTTAGAAAGGATAAAGGCAAGAAGAAATGAGAAAGGGCATTTGAAGAAAACACAGTATAACTAGAGAATAACTAAGATGGATAGATGGATGGATGGATGGATGGATAAGACAAACAAATTTATGGAGCATTTACTATGATTCTGTGTGAGTCACTGAGCTAACAACTTTGCATGGAATATCCCATTTAATCCTCAAAATAACCCTGAAGACAACCCAAGTGGGTGTTATTACTGTCCTCCATCTAACAGATGAGTAAACTGACCCTTGAAGAAGTTAAGTAATTACTAATGTGGTCTCCAAGCTAGTAACCCTTAAAGCTGGAATTCAAACCCAAGCAGTCTGACCTTTGAGACCACACTCTTAACCACCATACTCTACTGCTCTTCAGTTCAAAGAGAGAGAGGAGTTCTCTGTAAGAATAAGCATTTTGAACTGAAAGTTTAATGTGTGCCAGGTACTCTATAGTTTAATGTGTGCCAGGTACTCTATACACATTATCTTATCATTATCAAGGTACTCTATACACATTATCACATTATCAGGTACTCTATACACATTATCTTATCTTATCATTATCTTATCTTATCAAGCTCATCAGGTAAGTATTCCTATTAACCCAATTTCTTAACTAAGGAGATTGAGGGGTAGAAGGGTGAGTTACCTACTCAGGATCACAGATCATTAAGAGGCAAAGCCAGCATTCGGATCAGATCTCCACTCCAAAGACAAGGTTTGGTCCTTATTTTTTTCCCCTCATAATTTAGGTGAGTTTGTAATTAGCATAATGGTAGACATCCATGATGATTAGGCTTTCCTGCTACTAGAATAATTTTATTTGTAGTACCTAACAACTCACAAAAAGCATGCTTTGGGCTTCCCTGGTGGCGCAGTGGTTGAGAATCCGCCTGCCGATGCAGGAGACGCGGGTTCGTGCCCTGGTCCGGGAAGATCCCACATGCCGCGGAGCAACTAAGCCCGTGAGCCATGGCCGCTAGGCCTGCGTGTCCGGAGCCTGTGCTCCGCAACGGGAGAGGCCACAACAGTGAGAGGCCCGCATACCGCAAAAAAAAAAAAAAAAAAAAAAAAAAAAAAAAAAAAAAAAAAAAAAGCATGCTTTATAAGAGAGATAACCTGGATGAAGGTAAGCATTACCAAAGAGCGAGCACTCGTATAAGACTACTAGAGGCTACAACACGAATTTCTAAATCATTTTTAGCTTACTTTAATAGAATTAACTCAGAATGGGAGTACTATTTAAATAGGGACACATTTACAAATTTTTTCTTTTCAACTATCTACAGAACCCTCATTAAAACTGCTCTTCCATTTAATGTCACATAATAATGATGCCACCGGAACTCTTTATATACAATACACTCACACTGGCAGTAAATGTTGCAATGATATTACCTTACCATTCATTTAAATAGTGATTGCACAAGAATGAAAATGAAAATGAGTGACACTGCTATAAGTTTCATTATGGTTTCCAAGATGAAATGCCTAAGTCACTGAAAAAATAAAACACATATTTGAATTTCTAGGAGTTGCAATATGTTCGTATGCCTGGTAATGGGGTGAAAAAAAGAAGTAACCAATGAGAGCAATTCAGATAGTTTTTGAAAAACTCAATTCTAAAAGCATTAAGGATCTACGTATGAAAATTAATCACAATAGTCCTCAGAAAGCAGGTTCTCAAGTAAGATAAATCTTCATAGACAATATACAACATGATTTGCAGAAGACAGTTAGACCTTGAAACTCCCATTATTGCCAATTCTTAAAAATTCCTGTAAGACCCACATTTACAGGGCTAAAGGAGTTCAGAATTGGCAAACATGCTCCTAAAATAGCCAGAGACCTGTTTGCTTTTAAAGAAAAATGGGCTTCAAATGGTAAATTAACCTCTCTGAGTTTGGGTCATTTCAATGAGAAGACAAAATAAAGCATTATTTTTTAAAAGCAAAGTTAAGAATAACAAATACCACCACAGAGGGTTTTTTTTTTTTTTAATCTGTGTGAGACACATAAAACTAGTTAAATAACTCACATAGCTCAAGAATTTAACAATCGAGGGAATGATCATTTTGTCAATGTCCTGTATGTATGACAGTGAAGAGGTACCACTTGTCTGTGAAGACCAATTTCACTTCCTTCCTTACCATGAGAAGGCACTGTAATCTGAAGTTCCTTGTCGTGTTCAAATGGAGGTAGCCTTCTGTTTTATACCTGCGGAGGCTCAGTGCTTCAACTCAAGATCTTGCCCATAGTAATGTGCCACCTTTAAGTGGCTACTCTTTGGCCCATTTGTTTTACTATTACAAACGTACCTAGTTAGGTAAAAATAGATGAACAGGGACATATGACATCATTTTTACAAAACACTTAAATCCTAGCCTTAACCCTTTTTATACTTCAAGCCACAACCATTGAAGAATCCTGATGAAAATAACTTCCATCAGAAAATCAACACTTAGAATTTTGGACCGAGAAGATACTTTAAAGATTTAATAGGAGAATTCATTTACTGCTGAGGAAAAACTATAAAACAACACCATACCCATCAATTTACATAGATATATATATATCAGTCTATTCATCTATTATGTACTGAACTGTGTCCCTCCCAAAATTAATATGTTGAAGCCCTAACCCCTATTACCTTAGAAGTTACCCATGTACCTTAGAAAGTTATTGACAATAATCCAAAATGATCTGACAAGTATTTACTAGGTGCCTAAACTCTGATGGCGCTCACTCAGTAACAAAAAGACTACACACTCCATCCTACTAACCACTGCTAAAACTAATGAAAATACTAGCTAAATAAACAGACGTAATAAGGCAGGGTCACCTGGGCATAATGCAACTCAGCACTGGTTTTATTACTATAGTCCCAAAATTTGCAACAATGACACAAAAGCAGAGACTCATATTGTAGTGAGTTAACTAGCACAATTTCTTGAAGGTAATTTGGCAACAATAATATTCTGTATAACCTTTGACCTAGTAATTTCACTTATAAAAATTTACCCTAAGGAAATAATACTGGATATGTGTAAATTTAATAACAAGGATATTCAAAGCACTGTGTTCGTAATAGTGACACATGTTGAACCATTTATTTGGAAGCCTCAAGGTCTTATATAAAAGTGAACTACCATGAAATTACCTATTGACAAAACATGTCCATGATATAGCTTAATGATAAAAATAAAGCAGCTCAGAAAAATAGGGACAATATGACACCACTTCTGTTATTTTCCCCCTTCAAATGTATGCCTGTGTACCAAAATATTTACAACAATTCTGTGTGAATTAGTAGGATTATGGCCACTTTCATCTTCTTTATTTTGTTTAGCTGCATATCTCTAATTTTCTATACAGTGTATGTTATCTTTGTAATTAGAAGAAACACTTCCTGTTACAATACTATCATGCGCCTTGTTATTTTTGCTTTTATCCATAGATATGCTTAGTTACTAAGAAAATACTATGGATGAGGTTATGTTAGAACACAGAAAAGCAGGCCAGGCTGCAATAAAAAATCAACTATGGGACAAGGTAAGAGAAAAAAGCAGAAACATTCTAGAAGTAGTCGGGGCAGGGTCGGTGCTCAGAAACAATTCCCCTTATAGAGTACCTGAGAGGCACAAGAAGGTGGCTGTCCCACAGCTGCTAACTCCAGACCCCTGCGGCATTTAAAGACTCGACCCCGAGCTGTACCTCTGTTGAGCCCTCTGTCTCTCTGCAATGCTACGATACATATCTCCCAATGTTCTGATTCTTTTAGTTTCTTGATTAATTTATTTGCCCTTTCAAAATGTCCTCTAATTCATTACAGCCTTCCTGGAATTGCTGTCTAGCTTCTCAACATGTGATATCAGATGTCCCATAAACAACAGGACTATTATATTAAAGCCGTGAATTAGATCCAAGCATCCTATTTCTCCCCAGGCCTATTAACTTGATGTTCTACAGGCAGAATCTCACTTAATTTGCCATTTACAGGATAACCTTTCCAGGTGTATCTTTCAAATCCTTCCTGCTGTTCTGGATACCTCTTAATATCTGTATGTTGGGAAAAATCATCTGAATGAGGTAAGAAAATTAATCCTGTTTTTTTCCTAATGGAAGAAAACTGGAGGAGATGAGCACACAGTGCCATCAATTCATGACTGGACAAAACTCTTAAGAGGACTGCCTTCCTAAGGGAAGTACAAATGGCCCCTCACTGTGAAAAGCAATGAATATTTCTGTCTTTGAAATGACCAGATTGGGTGGTCAGAAGGCTCAGGTACGGAGATTACCTTTTCTTCGACATTTTGCATTAGTTATACAGTAAAAGACAACTGTCTTCAGGCACAGAACTGTCACCAAACGTTCCCAGACGTGGCAGTTTAGACTACTGATGGTTTGCAGGATTCGGAAAAAAAAAAAAAAAAAAAAAAAAAAGAAAAATCAAAATGAAGACTCTTCTGTCTTCTACACACGTGCAGAAAAGCAAGAAAGCCTAATTCGGGGGGTGGAGGGGCACATACATATGTAAAAGCAAGGCTAAGCATATTTTCAATAAAAGTAGATTTAAAAATCACTTTCTCACCTTTATAACATCTCTCAGTATCATAACTGAGAAAGAATGATGTACATTAAATACATAAAGATAACACCAGTCAGACATAAAAAATGCCCAAGACAAATTTAAATGACCATCATAATAAAGAATCTGTTCTTTTCTTTTTGTATTCCCCCTAGGATTCTGTCAGTAAACTAGAATAAACATGTTATTAAAAGAGAATCAATAGAAGGCTTTAAAATATACACTACCACAAAAGGTCAAGCCCTGGGATCGATTTTAATATAACATTTTTGTGCAGCTTCCCAAAGGGTTCTTTTCTAATATTGTTCTTCATTTTTCTCTCACTTTGTTCCCTGACTGGTGAATGTGTCGTTCTTGTCTGCAAAAGGCTGTCTAAGGCTGAGTTTGCTGAGTGTGTGTCATGCCTATGAAAAGCTGCTAGAAAATGAGAAAAAAAAAAAAAAACACATTTAAAGGTAGTGAGAGGATGGATACAAGAGAGGATGAAGCACAAGGCAATGTTCAACTCACAAACTGTACAGGAACACTGAAACTCAGAACAATCTGCCATCACAGGCTGCCCTGGGCTTTTGCGTCCCCTGATACCTTGGGTGAGCACTGATTCCTGGGAGGCAGGAAGGCCAAAGAAAGCAGAATAAGTTCAGGTTTCAACCAAAAACTCTCACCACACCAGGTAACGGATGCAGATTTTCAATAAGCAAATCCATGTGACTCCTGGCTCCTATGAACTTAAAGGACCAAATTTTCAAAGGAAAAGTGGATGCCATCGACAGGATTCATGGGAACTAATCAGAGGTATAGGCTTCCTGACTTCTGTCCCAACTTTCAAGGCTCAGAGACAGATAAATCACACTCTGGTCCAGTCTCATATAAATATGAATGCACAGGCTTCCCTGGTGGCGCAGTGGTTAAGAATCTGCCTGCCAGTGCAGGGGACACGAGTTCGAGCCCTGGTCCGCGAAAATCCCACATGCCGCAGAGCAACTAAGCCCGTGCACCACAACTACTGAGCCTGCGCTCTAGAGCCCGTGAGCCACAACTACTGAGCCCGCGTGCCACAACTACTGAAGCCCATGAGCCCAGAGCCTGTGTTGCGCAACAAGAGAAGCCACCGCAGTGGGAAGCCCGCACACCACAACGAAGAGTAGCCCCCGCTCGCCGCAGCTGGAGAAAACCCACACACAGCAACAAAGGCCGAACGCGGTCAAAAATAACTAACTAACTAAATAAATAAATAAATAAATAAATAATGCAGGGACTTCCCTGGTGGTCCAGTGGGTAAGACTTCACGCTCCCAATGCAGGGAGCCGGGGTTCAATCCTTGGTCAGGGAACTAGATTCTGCATGCCTCAACAAAGATCCTGCGTACCACAACTAAGACCGGATGCAGCCAAAATAAATAAATATTTTTTATAAATAAATATGAATGCATGACACAGTATATATTTTACATGTTCCTAGTTATAAATTCTATGTTTTGGGTTGCCAATAAAAACAGTCCAAAGCCCAGATTATATTCTCATAATGTCAGTTTTTTACTTTCAGACAACACTCAGCAACCGTCTCAGGACAAGACAAAAAAATAGATTATTTCTGCCTAAGTCACCACAAACCAGAGAAGTTGTTGCCTCTGGAGTTAAAAATGCAGTCCCCCTATCAAAAAATGGATGCCAACTAAGCCTGCTAGACGGGAAGATGTGAACTGCAGCTGCTCCCTAAGAACCAAGAAAGCCTGAAGTGTTGGGAAAGAGGCGTGGGCTTGGAGTAAAAGAGAACTGGGCTTAAATCCTGAAGCTGGCTTTGGTCAGTAGCATAGCCTTGGGCCAGGAATTTAGCCTCTCCCAATGGCATTCTGATTGTGAAGTAAACCCACAAAGAGCAGAGCTACCACAGCCACTTCTCCTCGGTTGTGAGGGTGGGGGGCGGGGGGGGCGGGTATTTTGGGTCTGGGGGAATCTAATATGAGGGGCATCATCCTGCAGGCTACCACCTAGGCTAAGGCAGGCCTCGTCAGAAGGCTCTTGGCAAGTTCGGAGCTAGTGTGTACAAATGTACCAGCACAGCACCTGATAAACAGTAGGCAATCATTCAATGGTAGTTGCTGTCATATGATGCTCCTGCCTCTTTTTCCTTTTGGACAAAGTCTATCCCATTTTAATCTATTTACCACAACCATAAAGTACTGTTGTAATTTAGTGATGCTTTTTTTTTTTTTTTTTTTTTGCAGTACGTGGGCCTCTCACTGTTGTGGCCTCTCCTGTTGCGGAGCACAGGCTCTGGACGCGCAGGCTCAGCGGCCATGGCTCACGGGCCCAGCCGTTCCGCGGCACGTGGGATCTTCCCGGACCGGGGCACGAACCCGCGTCCCCTGCATCGGCAGGCGGACTCTCAATCACTGCGCCACCAGGGAAGCCCTAGTGATGTATTCTTGTTGGCACTTACTATATGACAACGAGTTTTGCCCTCAGAGACCTTTATATTCCAGTTGGAGGAGAACAGTCAATAAACAGATAAAGTGCTAAAGAAACAAGGCAGAGAAAGGACAGCTACAGTGAGAGGACAGGAAAGAGAATGACTAAACAAGGCAATCAGGGAAAGCCTCTCTGCGGGGTTATTTGAGAAGAACCCTAAATAGTAAGAGGGAGTCAGCCATGCAAAATATGAAATACAAGTATTCTAGGCAAAGAACTATGCAGGCACAAACAGGTCTGGCAGCTGCTACAGCTGAAAGGAAAAACGGGAGGGTGGTAAGAGATGAGGCCCGAGTGTATAAACACAAAGGGCGGCAGAGGACCAGAAGATCAAGGGAAAGATCTGGATTTTATGCTAAATCTAATGAAATGCCATTAAAGGATTTTAAGCAAATAAACTGCCATGATCCCAAAGGCATTTTTTTAAAGCACACTAACACTGCTTTGTGGAGAGCAGGATCTGGGGGACAGGACTGGCTCCCTGCATGGAGACTTTACAGTAGCTCAAGTGAGAAATGATAATGACTTAGACCAGGGTTTCTCATCCAAGGCACTACTGACATTTGGACCAAACAATTCTTTGCTGTGGGGGGGCTGCCCTGTGTTGGAGGATGTTTAATAGCATCCCTGGCCTCTACCCACTAGACAGATGCCAGAAGCATCCTCCAAGTGGTGACAACCTTAAAGGTCTCCAGATGTGGAGACCAAATGACCCGTGGAGGCAGCGCTGGGGAGAGGGGGCAAAATCCCCCTCGGCTGAGAACCAGTTGGCTTAGACTAAGTAAGGAAAGAAATGCGTGAGAGTCATGAATTTGCAATGTATTTGAAAAGCAGAAACATAAAGGCAAGAAGGAGGGAGCAAGAATAATCAATAATCGAAGTTCTGGTGTTACTCTCAATTTGTTAGACTAAGTTTTCAATAGTTTGAGGAAAGTGCTTTCTAAGTCAAATCTACCTGGGGCTGTACAAAGAAGTTAAGTCACAGAAACTCACTTGGACAATAGTTTGGGCCCCTTTTCTTTAAGTCTATAAAAACTGAATTGTACAGCTGACAGGTATATTCATAAAGAAATACATAATTTCCAACATTTTAGAAATGTTCACAAAGAAATACATAATTTCCAACATTTTAGAGCAAAATCCACAGGAATATTAACTTTCACCCACTATTTGACAGGATTTTGACAGTTTTATTTCAAAATAGTCATGTGAATTAAAAACAACAAAAATACCCCCAAAATCCCTTCATTGTGACTTCTTTTCAAAACTAAATTCCTTATTTAGTGAGCTCCACAATCAAGGCAAAATTGTACTAAAACCTGAAAAACATAAATCTTCAGTAAAACACATCAAAAGAGCCTTAGATACAGCATTCATACTAACATATAATAGGTGGCCTCCCTGTTGGACCAGAAAACAATTTAGCCTCTGAGATACAGTCTAGCAGAGTGATGATGAGTGTGGCTTCAGGTTCCAGACTGCTTGGGTTCAAATCCCAACTCCTCTATTTTCTGGGTATGTGACTAGAAGCAAGTATGAACCTGTGTTTCAGCCACCTCATCTATGAAGTGAGGGTACCAGCAGATCAGAACCTGCCTCATAGGGTGGCTGTGAGGATTAAATGATCATTACGTGCAAAGTGCTTGGACAAGTGCCTGGGATAAAGAAAGCGTTCAAAAACTGTTAGCTATTACTACTACTTATTATTGCTTATTATTAAATGTTATTGCTATTAGTATTACTTCTTAGGTAAAGTCTTCTTAAATAGTGTATATCATCAGATTTTAAGTCTACTCAAGATCTGCTTATTCTGCACATAGGGAGAGGACCACACTATATGATTGGGTGGGGAAAAAAAAACAAGCTATACAACATTATTACTTCAATCTCATTTTGTTTAAGAAACAAACTATACAAAACACTGTTAAGAATACATTTCCCTTAGGGTAAAATATGTGAATGATTTTAAGGGGGAAGAGCAGGGTAATGGAGGAGAAGGGGAAAGATGACTTTTTATGCTTGTATATTATCTGAATTTCTTTGATATGTATTTCTTTTGTAATTTTTAAAAATAAATCAACATTATCCATATTTTCAGTAGTTTGAGAAATGACCTTTCTAGATCAAACCTACCACATTCTGTAGCAATAATGAAAATTGCAGGAACTGTTGAGTAATGGTTTTTAAATTAATAGATATTTCCCATATTAAATTAGTGGTTTCAAGTGACTTTTTTGGTTTTGTTTTGATTTGGTTTGTTTTTAATCCATCAACCTATCAGGAAAGCAAAACTGTAATCTATCGTTTTTGTTTTTGTTTTTTTGCGCGGTACGCGGGACTCTCACTGTTGTGGCCTCTCCCGTTGCGGAGCACAGGCTCCGGACGCGCAGGCTCAGCGGCCATGGCTCACGGGCCCAGCCGCTCCGCGGCATGTGGGATCTTCCCGGACCGGGGTACGAACCCGCGTCCCCTGCATCGGCAGGTGGACTCTCAACCACTGCGCCACCCAGGAAGCCCTATGGATTTTTTTAAGGGATTTTTGTTTTACTCCAATAATCATTCACAAAATGGCACCAGGAAATGAAGAATTTAAGAGATCTATTCTTAGAAGTTGTGAAGGAACTCAAATTTAAATCATTAACTGAAACATTTACAGGATTAACCTCTATTTTTATACTTTATACTTGATGCCAAAAATCACACCAAAGTCATTCTAAGGGAATAACTTGCAAAAATTTCCAAATGAACCGGTTTAAGCCTGGAGGAGCTACATAGTGTATATGTAAGGAAACAACTGTCAATAATACGTATATAACTAATAAATTGTCCCTGTGCTAGCTGCACATTACTCCGTGGAGGAATTCCATATTTGAGTTCCAAAATCACACTGTCCCAGCAGCTAGATTTTTTCATTGATTTAAAACCATGTCAGTTTGTGGACGAAATGTGACAACATCAAAATACTCTATCACATAAAACGCAAATAGTAACAAATACTACAAACCAAAACCCAACAAGTGAAGCAACACAACCAATACAAAATAAGAAAATGAGTCCAAGTTTCTTTAAAAAAAAAAGAAAAAAGGCTAAGAATGAATACAGAAGGAGAAATCCAAAATGATTTCCACTTCACGATCATCTACTAAAGTAAGTGCTGTGCCTCTTTATTGCTTCCCGCACAGGGGAAGGACCCGATTGCTCCAGAGAACCCTGCAGAGCACTACCGGGCACATGTGTGCCTGCCTCACTGATTGGAAGCAGCACTTGCCTCTAAAGTTCATGAGGCAGGGGCCCATCTGCTTCCACACACCCCACCCTGCTGGGCTATTAAGAAAAATGTCCCAATCCTAAGCTAGCAAGAAATTCAAAGTGCCACCATCACTGAAAACGTGGACACAAACGAGCATTTAATAGTAAGTTATAGCCAACGTGAATAAAGAATATTAACTTTAAAACACAAATTCTCCAAAGATTTTGGTACTAAGATAAAGGAAGTTTTAAAAATATCATCCAGAGCAGCTGCACAGATCTAATAACCAGGAGCACACAATCGAGATCATTTCTAAAAGATCTTTTATTTACTTAATGGTTTAGAGGTGAAAGCCCAAGCAAATGTTTGTTACCTTTTCTCACAACTGTAAATGAAAAACTTTAAAGAGAGTATTCCCTATACACAGAGAAAGGTAATACTGCAGGATGGTAAAATGCATGAACTTGACAGAGACTTCAGTTCAAACCCCAGGCTCTCCACTTACCAGATATGACCTTGGGTAAGTTTCTTCTTTACCTCTCCCTTTCCTCACTTATAAAGTGTGGACAATAGAGGTGCTGTGAGGATGAAGTGAGTTAAAATATATAAAGTGCTCAGAAAATACAAGAATCCAACACCTATTTTTTTTTCATGTTTTCATTTCAGTTGGGCACATGGGTCCTGTACTCCGAAATGGTTTTCATAACATAATGTGACCCCAGCGTGTGTATTCTATGTGTATGCCATCTATGAACTGTGAAGAAAGTTTTCATCAAAGACAAATGACAGCTGCTCTGGATAAGAATGGGATGCAAAAGAATATGGGTTCTCTCAAAAAATATTTATTGGGAACTTAAGATGAGCTACTCGTTTTTAAGGGTTTTCTGCAACCAGGAAAGGGAGCGGGAGGTTTACTTAAACAGGAAAATGTGCCAATGTTTAGAAATATGATACTGCTGAGATAAAATTTACATCTGAATTATAACTATGTTGCCCGCACTCCGTTACAGCTAGCGGCTCACTGGCAAACCTGCTGAGGTAAGGAGAGGAAGTGGAGAGCCCTGTGTATTTCTCCCCAGTTGCAGGGGGAACTGCCAAAGGAGGGTCTCACCCTGCTACCCTGCTCCCAACAAGGCATTCATCACCAGCAGGGTCAGCACATGGCTCCCAGAAGGCCCAGGAATGACAGCTCAGCAGGGTAAGACCCAGCCTACATGGACCACTGTCCATAAGTACAGACTTCTGGACGCAAGGAAACAGACATGAGGCCACTGCCCACTCACCTTCTAAAACGGAAACTGAACTGAGTCTCTCCAACAAATGCTGTTTGGAAAAGAAAAGTCTACTCCTCACAAATGAAGTGTCCCAATGTGAGAGAAAATTATTCTGACCAGAAGTTTCTCAAACTAAGCTCTATACTTCCCAGGTTTCTAGCAAGGGAAAAAGTGTGGGAAATGGCTGACAGAGCTCTAAATCCCTAGTCCTAGCTATAACCAGATGGCACTTGAAGCAGTTCTGTATCAGAGCTCTGTTGGGTTTCCTCTGAATAAATGTTTACAGGGTGATGGGACGCAATATGATTCTATCACCTCAGCAACAGAGTACAGGGCTCTGGGGAAGGCAGCCCAATTCAAGTCCTGCTTCCACTGCTGACCGAGAACTTCACATATGTCTACTTGGGTTATCTGTTTTTTATAAAACAGTGATAACACTGACAAAAAAACATTAATAGTTTATGTGAAGAATAATGAATGATTTACAGAGTATATTACAATGTCCGCTCCCCCTGAGATTTTTCTGGGTAATGGAGAAACTTCAACAAGAACTACAACAACTATAGGACACTCAGAAACCAATTCCTAGAAACTTCCAAATGCGGAAACCAACTTTGGCACAAATTACTTCAAACACTTGCTTCATGAGAGAAAACACTGTAATTACTGTCAAAAGAAACATCTGAACAAGAAGTGGCTGAACATCACAGCTGCTATTACAACCAATAAAAAAAAAGTTACAGATTTCTACAGCATGCTTGATTGATTCTGGTTTTCCAGGTTTAAGATTCCTACATGTAAAAATAGCTTCTTGAACAGAATTCAGGATAGGAGTCTACAACAGCATAACATCAATAGGAAAGACAACTGGATTTGTTAAAAGTAAAGAGATGTGAATAAAACATACACTGGATAATCCAACCTTCTGTAATTGTTGGTTATAGAAAGCACTTGTCTCTATTAAAAACAGAAAAGAGCCACTTGAAGAAAAAAGAAGAACGTAGCAGATGGCTAAAGATTCCAATACTTAGTACATACATAGTACTTCCAGTCATCTCCCAGTGAAAAGTACTGGGTGGTTAGGATGTGATCTATTACATTCCAAATGAGTTAGGGCTTTACCTTTAAGCATAATGGAATAGAAAAGTTAAAGGAATGAAACCACAGCAACACAACATTTAAAAGAAAAAAACAGCTTTAATGAGGTTAATAAAATAATTAATCTAATATATTGAGATTTTTATACTACAGAAGGATCTCTTAAATGTCAGAGCACATAAAGAAATATTTTCCAGATAATGCCAGTCAACCATCCACTGCCCCTACTGGAGCCAGACACTGGGGAATCTGCTCACAACACAGCAGGGTACAAACTTCTGTAATCACCTTCTGTGCAAATATTTGTAAATTAGAAGTGAGATTCATTGCCTGTGACAGTTGTGAGGACCGTGAGAAAATATTGACTGCTAACTCATCTTTTAAGGTCACTTAAAAACTACATTTTTATGATAAAAGCCACTGATAAGTATTAGTGGATCAACAGAACTTGTTCCCTGAAAGTTGGTTTTTTTTTTTTTCTAATTACTATATACCTAGAGATGACCTGCAGGTTGAAGGTATGTAATTTCATAACAACTGTGTAATATGTGTCGATGACTAGAAAACATTTAACACTACACTAATTTGAAACAAAGATTTATAACAAGTCTCTAGTATCTATAGTCCTTGGTTAATGTCTAATTTGGAAAAGCATAGTTTTTTTGTTTTTAACATAATGTGAAATGTATATGCATATGTATACAAAGTAGACTGCCCTTCCCAGGACAATGTCAAGATTTTCCAGTCCGAATGATTCATTCAATCATTCAATTGAACAAATATTTGTGAGAGTTTACCATGTAAAAGATACCACACTAGGTAGATGATTTCTTACATTATGTATTTTCAATGTGACACTAGGCCCCCCAAACACTGTTTTTCTATATTGGATTCTTTCCTCCTTCCTTTTTCAGCTTTTTCCTCCAAAGGCAAATAATATCAAATAATAAAATTTAAATGAATTATTATATATAGTGGATTTAAACAGAAGACACCATCCCTATGAATATCACCTTTACTATGAGAAACTAAGAAGTATTGATACAAACAAGTTTTAAGCCTTTATTTGATGACGTAAGTCCTTATTTGATGTGATAAATGGAAAAATAAATGGACTGTGCTATACTCTAACTTAACCACACAGCTGATAAAATTTATGACTAATTTATTAAACCAAATTATTTTGAGTCTCACAAATCTAATGTAATTGTTCAAGTAACTAAAAATGGGGTAAAATCTCAACTAACATCCACCTAAAAACAGCAAGCAAGTAATCTTGGTTGATGTACAGCTAGTTACAACATCAAGTAGCTATTCCCTTTCTTCTTGGCTTCTTGAAAAAGCTTATTAAAATGGAGGCAACTTTCACTTGCCTTTATAGGTATAGAGGTGAAATTCAAATGCCAAAGGTCAGAGGTGAGAAGTAGTCACATTTTTCTTGCTGTCAGAGACTGACTTTTGGAGGTAGGGCACAGGAGAGAAGTAAATCACATTTTAAAAGTCTACACTCAAACTGTAGCATATTGCATCCTTGCTATACTGGCCAGCTATAGTTGCAACACATTATGGTCAGCTATAATCCAAAACACACAATAGAGTATCACAGCAAAAACAGACTGCTGACATGAGCATTTAATTTGCTCTTGACTCTCAATACACCAAACAACTATTCCATCCATTATATGTTGTGATAAGCAAACCTACGATTCCAAATTAGATCCAACAATTTCAGTGTGTGTGCTGAATTTATGTCAGTGATTTTGGAAGGCATCAAATCACTCAAGATTCTCATAAAACAGAATCAGATCTAAGATAAATTGAATTGAGATTCCATGTGTAAATGTTTTTTAGAAATGAGAATATAACATATACAGTCATAGTGCTTACAATTAACTACGTCATTGCTGTGGCCCTAGTAGAAACCTCCTACTCGAAAGCAACTTTTATTAGGCCACATCTGCATGTTAGTTTTAAAGAAGTGGAAACTTGGATACACAACAACGTCCTACTATACAGCACAGGGAACTGTATTCAATATCCTGTGATAAACCATAATGGAAAATAATATAAAAAACAATGTATATATGTATAACTGAATCACTTTGCTGTACAGCATAAATTAATACAACACTGTAAATCAACTATACTTCAATTTAAAAAATAAATGAAAAATAAACAAGTGGAAACTTAAAGGACTTCAGGTAAACTCTAAATGGCCTAATAAAGTATCTTCCGTTTAAATGATTTCTGAATGGGTTCTAAACATGTATGGCATGACCAGTCAGAGACGCTGTAAAAGGATTTCTGAATTAGGTAAGAGATGAGGCAGACACTCAAGAAATCATTTCCAGATAACTACCCTAAATGTGAATGGATTAAATACTCCAAGCAAAATACAATGACTGGCTGAATGGATACAAAAACAAGACCCATATATATGCTGTCTACAAGAGACCCACTTCAGAACAAGGGACACATACAGACTGAAAGTGAGGGGATGAAAAAAGATATTTCATGCAAATGGAAATCAAAAGAAAGCTGGAGTAGCAATTCTCATACCAGAGAATATAGACTTTAAAATAAAGACTATTACAAGAGATAAGGAAGGACACTACATAGGATCAATCCAAGACAAAAACGTAACAAATATAAATATTTATGCACCCAACATAGGAACACCTCAATACATAAGGCAAATGCTAACCATAAAAGGGGAAATTGACAGTAACACAATAATAGTGGGGGAATTTAACACCCCACTTACAACAATGGACAGATTATCCAGAGAAAATAAATAAGGAAACACAAGCTTTAAATGACACAATAGACCAGATAGATTTAATTGATATTTATAGGACATTCCATCTGCAAGTGGAAGAATACACTTTCTTCTCAAGAGCACATGGAACATTCTCCAGGACAGATCACATCTTAGGTCACAAATCAAACCTTGGTAAATTTAAGAAAACTGAAATCCTATCAACCATCTTTTCCAACCACAATGTTATGAGATTAGAAATCAATTACAGGAAAAAAAACTGTAAGAAACACAAACACATGGAGGTTAAACAATATGCTACTAAATAACCAAGAGATCACAAAAGAAATCAAAGAGGAAATCAAAAAATACCTAGAGACAAATGACAATGAAAACACAATGACCCAAAATGTATGGGATGCAGCTAAAGCAGTTCTAAGAAGGAAGTTTATACCAATACAATCCTACCTCAAGAAGCAAGAAAAATCTCAAATGAACAATCTAACCTTACACCTAAAGGATCTGGAAAAAGAAGAAAAAAAAAACCCCCAAAGTTAGTAGAAAGAAAGAAATCATAAATATCAGAGAAGAAATAAATGAAATAGACAAAAAGAAAACAATAGCAAAGATCAATAAAACTAAAAGCTGTTTCTTTGAGAAGATAAACAAAATTGATAAACCTTTACCCAGACTCATCAAGAAAAAGAGGGAGAGGACTCAAATCAATAAAATTAGAAATGAAAAAGGAGAAGTTACAACAAACACTGCAGAGATACAAAGGATCATGAGAGCAACTACATGCCAATAAAATAGAGAACCTGGAAGAAATGGACAAATTCTTAGAAAGGTAGAACCTTCCAAGACTGAACCAGGAAGAAATAGAAAATATGAACAGACCAATCACAAGTAATGAAATTGAAACTGTGATTAACAATCTTCCAACAAACAAAAGACCAGGACCAGACAGCTTCACAATAGAACTCTATCAAACATTTAGAGAAGAGCTAACACCCATCCTTCTCAAACTCTTCCAAAAAACTGCAGAGGAAGGAACACTCCCAAACTCAGTCGATGAGGCCACCATCACCCGGATACCAAAACCAGACAGACACTACAAAAAAAGAAAATTATAGACCAATATCACTGATGAATACAAACGCAAAAATCCTCAACAAAATACTAGCAAACAAAATCCAACAACACATTAAAAGGATCAGACACTATGATCAGGTGGGATTATCCCAGGGATGCAAAGATTATTCAATATATGCAAATAAATCAATGTGATATACCATATTAAAGTGAAGAAATAAAAACCATATTATCATCTCAATAGATGCAGAAAAAGCTTTTGACAAAATTCAACACCCATTTATGATAAAAACTCTACAGAAAGTGGGCATAGAAGGAAGCTACCTTAACATAATAAAAGCTTTATATGACAAACCCACAGCAAACATCATTCTCAATGGTGAAAAACTGAAAGCATTTCCTCTAAGATCAGGAACAAGACAAGGATGTCCACTCTTGCCGCTATTATTCAACACACTTTTGCAAGTCCTAGCCACAGCAATCAGAGAAGAAACAGAAATAAAAGGGGACTTCCCTGGTGGTGCAGTGGTTAAGAATCTGCCTGCCAATGCAGGGGACACAGGTTTGAGCTCTAGTCAGGGAAGATCCCACATGCCGCGGAGCAACTAAGCCCGTGCGCCACAACTACTGAGCCTGTGCTCTAGAGCCCGCAAGCCACAACTACTAGGCCCGCGTACCACAACTACTAGGCCCGCGTGCCACAACTATTGAAGCCCGCGTACCTAGAGCCTGTGCTCTGCAACAAGAAAAGCAACCACAATAAGAAGCCCACGCACCACAACAAAGAGTAGCCCCCACTCGCCGCAACCAGAGAAGGCCTGCACGTAGCAACTTAGACCCAATGCAGCCAAAAATAAATAAATAAAAATAAATTTATTTTTTTAAAAAAGACATAAAAGGAATACAAATTGTAAAAGAAGTAAAACTGTCACTGTTTGCAGATGACATGATACTTACTATACAGAGAAAATCCTACTGATGCCACCAGAACACTACTAGAGTTAATCGATGAATCTGGTAAAGTTGCAGGATACAAAATTAATGCACAGAAATCTCGTGCACTCCTATACACTAACAATGAAAGGTCAGAATGAGAAATTAAGGAAACAATCTTATTCACCATTGCAACAAAAAGAATAAAATACCTAGGAATAAACCTACCTAAGGAGGTAAATGACCTGTACTCAGAAAACTGTAAGACACTGATGAAAGAAATCAAAGATGACACAAACAGATGGAGGGATATACCATGTTCTTGAATTGGAAGAATCAATATTGTGAAAATGACTATACTACCCAATGCAACCTACAGATTCAATGCAATTCCTATGAAATTACCAATGGCATTTTTCACAGAACTAGAACAAAAACTCTTAAAATTTGTATGGCGATACAAAAGACCCCAAATAGCCAAAGCAATCTTGGGCGGGGGGGGGGACGGAGCTGGAGGAATCAGGCTTCCTGACTTCAGACTATACTACAAAGCTACAGTAATCAAGACAGTATGGTACTGGCACAAAAACAGATATATATATCAATGGAACAGAATAGAAAGCCCAGAGATAAACCCACGCACCTATGATCAACTAGTCTTATGACAAAGGAGGCAAGGATATACAATGGAGAAAGGACAGTCTCTTCAATAAGTGGTGCTGGGAAAACCAGACAGCTAGATGTAAAAGAATGAAATTAGAACACTCCCTAACACCATACACAACAATAAACTCAAAATGATTAAAGATCTAAATGTAAGGCCAGACACTACAAAACGCAGAGGAAAACGTAGGAAGAACACTCTTTGACATAAATCACAAGATCCTTTTGACCCACCTTCTAGAGTAATGGAAATAAAAACAAAAGTAAACAAATGGGACCTAATGAAACTTAAAAGCTTCTGCACAGCGAAGGAAACCATAAACAAGACAAAAAGACAACCCTCAGAATGGGAGAAAATATTTGCAAATGAATCAATGGACAAAGGATTAATCTCCAAAATATACAAACAGCTCATGCAGCTCAATATTAAAAACACAACCCAATCAAAAAATGGGCAGAAGACCTACATAGACATTTCTCCAAAGAAGACATCCAGATGGCCAAGAGGCATATGAAAAGCTGCTCAACATCACTAATTATTAGGGAAATGCAAGTCAAAACTACAATAAGGTATCACCTCACACTGGTCAGAACGGCCATCATCGAAAAATCTACAAACAATAAATGCTGGAGAGAATGTGGAGAAAAGGAAACCCTCCTGCGCTGTTGGTGGAAATGTAAACTGATACAGCCACTATGGAGAACAGTATGGAGGTTCCTTAAAAAAGTAAAAATAGAATTACCATAAGACCCAGCAATCCCACTACTGGGCATATACCCAGAGAAAAACATAACTCAACAAGACACATGCACCCCAATGTTCACTGCAGCACTATTTACAATAGCCAGGTCATGGAAGCAACCTAAATGTCCATCAACAGACAAATGGATAAAGAAGATGTGGTACATATATACAACGGAATAGTACTCAACCATAAAAAGGAACGAAATTGGGTCATCTGCAGAGACATGGATGAACCTAGAGACTGTCATACAGAGCGAAGTCAGAAAGAGAAAAACAAATATTGTATATTAACACATATATCTGGAATCTAGAAAAATGGTACAGATGAACCGGTCTGCAAAGCAGAAATAGAGACACAGACATAGAGAACAAACGTATGGACAGCAAAGGAGGAAGTGGGGGTGGGATGAACTGGAAGATTGGGATTGACATATATACAGTAACTAATATGTATAAAATAGATAACTGATGAGAACCTGCTGTATAGCACAGGGAACTCCACTTTGCTGTACAGCAGAAAATAACACAACATTGTAAAACAACTATACCCCAATTTTAAAAAAATAAATAAATAATTTCCAACCTAACAGAGGTTATGGTCTAGAGTATGTACAGACTGCACTGACGAAATACAGTTCTAGGACCCTATCTGCCCACATTTCCACACGCCTGAAAGCACCTCACACTTGCAGTTTGCCAGCCTGGTCCTGAATAGTTGGCATAGCTTGCGCATAAGCATCAAAATTTGCAAAACTGGTGTCAGCAGCCTGGAAAAATCCCAGGTACAACAGCAGAATGCTGTGTCATCAAGGTTTTGATGGCACAGAATATGATACCGTGTGGAAAAACAAAGACATCAAGACCGTAAGTCACAGAACAATTTAGAAGAATTAGAACCAACATGAACAGGTTTTGAGTCCCTTAACCTTGGGTTTCTCACTATCAGCACTACTGACATTTTGGGCCAGATAATTCTTTGTTTTTTTGTGAGGTTTGTTTTTGTGGTTTTTTTTTTGGGGGGGGCGGTATCCTGTGCATTACAGAATGTTTAGCAGTATCCCTGGCCTCTACCCACTAGATGCCAGTAAGACCTAACTAGTTGTGACAGCCAAAAAAAGTCTCCAGACATTTTCATGTGTCCCCTGGAAACCAAAATCTCCCCTAGTTGACACCACTGCCTTAATCTATTTATTTCACTTACATTTTCCTTTTTATGAACATACAAGTGATAGGTTTTTAGAAATTCAAAGTCAGTCTTAATGAGCTCTTTCAATAAAAAAAATTCTAAGGTATAAACTACTGGGTTATTATTTGCAGCAATTTTTTTCTTAGTGGTACATCAAATACAATGCTTCTTAGAAATGGATGGCATCTTCAATTCAATGAAGTTCAGCCACCCACCATCCTTTCCCCTTTATCATGGAACCGTCATCCTGGGGAATTACTTCTTCCTCACTGTGTCAAGTTTTAAGTACTACCCAGTTCTTCCCTACCTAGTGGTTCTCTAGTCTTCCTTTTGATTCCTTTCAACTATCTAATATTTTTCTAAAAATTTCCTTGCTTCCCAAGTCGGCCAGAGTTAAGTTCCAGACTTTCAACCAAAAAAACCTAACTGAAACAAGGTCCTTATTTAAGCTAGCCTGACAGAAGGTATTTCAGAGTATTTCCCTGCCATGAAATTCACCAACCTATTAAAAATGTTGGTGCTTCTCCATACCATTCACCATATAGGTGGAGTGAATGGGATATAGATGAAACAAGAATTGTTGAAACAGTGTCATGGGGATTCACTGTACCCTTCTGTTTTTGAAGGTGTTTTAAAATGTCCATAATAAAAAGGTTAAAAATGATAACTATCCTATAAAGAAAAATATCACAATGGAAATAATTTCCAAAGTCCTTTCTGCATACGTTGGATCCCTTACACTTACATGTGCCTATGCCCCAATCTTAAGGGCTTAGGAACTTAACTACAGTTATGGGTACATCTGGGGTGAAAAGAGAAGACTTGGAAAGCCAGGCAGCCACTGACAGTCCAGGACACAAGGAACCATTTTCTAAAACTGCTTCCAAGGCTTTATTCAATTAAGGCAACAGATACAACTATCTATAAATGCTTTGTTTCTCCCAAAAGTTGCTTTTAAAAGACGGCACAGAAAACCTTCTTAATGCTTTTTCTGAAGTTTCTTCTCTGGTTGAAAAAAGAAAAAAAATAGCTATTGATTCTTCTAAGAACTATCATACAGATAAACCCATACTTTTTGATTCTAAGAACTATCATACAGATAAACACACACTTTTTGCCAAGGTTTGACAGCTAGAATTTTGCATGAAGAAGCCTTCAAACAAAACATTTTTTTAAAGAGAAAACAATAAAAAAGACTGTACCACCCTCTGCTCCCCTTAAAAGTGACAGAAAATAAATTCTTTATCAATAGTCATTTGTCCCAGGTTACAGCTAGGCTGCCAACCCCAGTCCACATGAGAGATGAAATCAGCCCTCACTGGCACTTTTTATCCATCTCATCTGCCCTTTACCTTTCATAGAACAGGAGAACAAATGGAAGCGAAGTCATGGAGGGGAAAAAAAAACCCACCACAGTGAGAATAACTGTAACAAGAGCCTGTACCATAGGGGAAGAACGGAAGACAAAGATTTCCTATGTGAAATATAATAAGCAAAGTAAATATGAAGGTCTAACCAAAAACTCCTTATTAAAATAAAATTCAATTAAAAGTAATAAAATGTCAAAGACAAGGAATTCTATCATAACACATTGATTTTCTCTGCTTCTTAATGAAAATGGTCTGAATTTTTTTTAATATTTTTACTTCACTATCTAATTATATACTCCATCAACCTAACCCCAATTAAATAATTATGAAGTGCTGTGTGGGAAACTATTGAAATATGTGTAGACACTTTTAGCAGTACTGACTACATCTTGATTTTTAAAACACTAAGCCATGAGCCTTCTCTCTTTCCTGAGAAAAATGGTGGTCTTCATGTACCGTAAAACTCATGTCCTGTTCTACACGTTTCAGGCAAATTGGACCTAGCTTATTTAGCACTTCGTCAAAGAGAAGAAATGTTAGAGAACATTTCATAAACCCTCACTTTAGAGTTGAAATATTTAAGGCCCAAAGAGGTTAAATTATACACTGAAGCCCCTATAGCCAGTGAAGACTAGAATCCAATTCAAAGATTCCTTACATTAGCTCTCTCAAGCAAACTAGTGAAGCAGTCCAAAACACACACACACACACACACAAACACACACACACACACACACACAATCTTACAAACCATCTACTGGTAGTAGTCCTTGTGCGTGTGAAAGATACTTGCATAATCATATATTAATAATGCTTTGTGCTATACAGAAATTTCAGAAATAGCACAGATGGGAAGCACTTGACTCTATCTTGGATTAAAATGTATCCACATATTTCTATGAGTAAGTATATACTTTAAGTCTTTAAAAAGTAGTACTTTTACCAAAAAAAAAAATTATCTATGCTGTTTTGAATATTGCTTTTCAGTTTACAGCCTTTCAACATCTTTTTGAATCAGCACGTAAGATCTACTTGACTGTCTAATATTCCATTGTAATAAAATTCCATGTACCATAATTCACTCATCCAGCCCTCCATGATGGGCATCTGGATTGCTTCCAGTTTTCTATTACAAAAACATTTCAGTGAACAATCTTTTAGCAGCTATTGTTAGTAGAAGTAGTAATAATGACAACAATAATATAGATGTATACAAAAAAATCTAGAGGAATGAAATGTTCAAGAGTAGTTATCTCTGTAGGATGAAATTACAGAGGATTTTGTTTTTTCAAACTTACACTTACCTGTAACATCTTTGATTTTTTTAAGTGAGCATACTAGTAATCAGTGCTACTTAATAACATGGGTATTATCTATAACATATAACATTCATTATTAGCTACAATATTGTTAACATTAATACCCATAGTAGATGATGTAATTTTCAATCATAAATATATTTATTAAAAAAACCTAGCCTGGGGCTTCCCTGGTGGCGCAGTGGTTGAGAGTCCGCCTGCCAATGCAGGGGATACGGGTTCGTGCCCCGGTCCGGGAAGATCCCACGTGCCGCGGAGCAGCTGGGCCTGTGAGCCATGGCCGCTGAGCCTGCGCTCCGCAACGGGAGAGGCCACAACAGTGAGAGGCCCGCGTACCGCAAAAAAAAAAAAAAAAAAAAAAAAAAAAAAAAAAAAAAAAAAAAAAAAAGAAAAAGAAAAGAAAAAAACAGAACCTAGCCTGAGAAGTGCCAGGAGAATCCTCAACAACTACTTCTCACATATTGAAAAATCAGGGCTCAATTATTCATGCAACTAAGAAACACACAAGAAATAAAATGGTCATTTACAACTGAGTTTGGGAAGGGTATAACCTAGGGCTTTAACAAGCACAATCCAAAACCAAAAACAGCCACGTTCATACATGTTCAGCCAAATTCAAATGATGAGTCTTATTATAATCATTCCTCTCCAAAAATATTTCAAAAATATGACAAGTCTGCCAAAATCTGTCTCAAACACCATGAAGCTCACCGTTTCTGATTTTCAGATTCTTTCTTGGCCTGCTCCAATGCCAGCTCCTCAGCCACTCTTCTTTTCAATTCTTCATCAGAAACTAAAATCAATAAAGAGGGGAAGGAGATAAAATAAGTGACTTCTTTAAACAAAAGCATGAGAATACTCAGGAAGACAAAGCTGAGACTAGATCTTAATACACAAAGTTTTGCCAGCTGGTCGGTCAGTGTCTCCTTGGAACCACCTAAGCACGGTGGAAAAGACCAATTAGTGCACTTCAGGAGTAATTTAATCAAGAGTTCCCTGGTGACCTAGAAATCTCCACACCTGCCAAAAGTTATAATAAACTCAAGGAGCTGCTTACTGCCCAGTGGGACTGAGCCATTAAGTACAAATTCTTTAAAATGATGTCCTACCATTAAATTCTGACAACTGCATAGAGGGGGAGGAGAGGGTGTAAGGAAGGGACTTCAGAGAGGAAAATGACACCAAAACACTCCTACTTTGATAATTAAACATTTTTTTATTTTAGATAATTAAACATTTTAAAAAATCACTTATTAGAGAAAGAAAATCATTTGTAGTTACATTCATTTTTCCATGATTTACAAAAAAAGGGAATTTATGACTCATATTTAAAACCATATTTTTGGGAAAACGTCATTCAAATTCAAGTGCCAACAACTGGAGAGAGACAGAACAGTGCTGAGAACACGGCTGGAGCTTTCTAAATACCTAATGACTTGATCTGAAACATGTGGTCTTTCCAATTAGAAGATTTTGTACAATATGTTTTTTAAGATTCTTACAGCTATGATAGCAAATAAAATACACAAATTTTACATACTCTTTAAGAGCCTTCCATAAGAAATAAGCAAGGACTCTTTCTTCTTCACTACCCAAAACCTACTACCCAAAATTATGACCAAGAAAGCACCAGAAATACTTAAGATCTAGGAATACACACGGGACCTAACAAGTATTTCAACTGGTTGAGCCTACTGGATGGAAACTAGACAGTACTGTCTCTGCTCTTCAATGACATTTTATTTGATAATCTTGCATTCCAAGCACCTTGCCTTACAGAATATGAAAAAAATGAATTACAACAGGATATGCAAAAACTTTAAAATTTAGCTGACACTGGGCAATAACAAAGAAGATACATGAAAGGTCCTAAGGATGTCTTCTCTTAATTGTGGACTATCAGAAAACAACAAATCAAAGGACATTATCAAGAAGGTGAAAAGACAACCCACAGAATGGGAGAAAATACTGGCAAATCATACAGCTGACAAGTGGCTTGTATCCGGAATATACAAAGAATTCTTACAACAGAACAACTGAACAGAACAATAAAATGACAACAAAATTTAAAATGGGCAAAGGACATAAATAGGCACTTCCCTAAAGAAGATATTCAAATGGCCAATAACTGCATGAAAAATCACTCAACAGCATTCATCATTAGGGAAATGCAAACCAAAACTACAATGACTTACCAATTCAAACCCACTATAATCGAAAGAACAATAAAAAGTGCTGGTGAGAATGTGGAGAAATTGAAACCTTCATACATTGCTGGTGGGAATCTAAAATGATGCAGTCACTCTAAAAACAGTTTGGCAGTTTCTCAAAACGCCGAACAAAGTTACCATGTTATCCAGCAATTCCGCTCTTATCTACTGTATATATCCAAGATAACTGAAAATATGTCTACGCAAAAACTTGTACATGAATATTATGGCAGCATCATTCACAATATCCCAACAACGAAGACAACCTAAACGCTAATCAACTGATGAAGGGGTAAACAAAGTGCAGTGTATCCATTCAGTGTGACGTTATTCAGCCATAAATAGTTATGAGGTACCAATACATGCTACAACACGGACGAATCTTGCAAACGTTGTGCTAAGTGAAAGAAGCCAGACACAAAAGGTCACATACTGTATGTGCCCACTGATATGAAATGTCTAGGAAGGGCAGTAGACAAAGGAAGTAGATTGGCGGTTGCCTGGGGCGGGGGGGGGGGGGGGGGATGAAGAGTGACAGCTAAGGATACAGGATTTCTTTTGGGGGTATTGAAAATGTTCTAAAACTATCAATAGATCGTAAGATGGGTGCACAACTCTGTAAGTACTGAAAACCACTGAACTGTACACTTTAAATGAGTATTATGTTAAATGTATCTCAATAAAGCTGTAAAAAAAAAGAATACAGTGTAAATAAAGACAATAATGGACAAGGAATCAGAGAAAGAGATAAATGCTAGCTGAGGTCTGATCCCAGCTTGGGCATCAACAATTTGGGGTACCTTGGGGAAGTTACTGGCCTCTCTGGGCAGCAGTTTTCTCAAAAGGTTGCTCTAAAATGTATGTTCTCCATTTGAACTATATATACACTACGCTGCTGTTTGCCGTCTCTCCTACCTCGCAGTCTATAGCATGAGAAAAAGACAAGTGTCTGTTTTGAAAAGGTCACACAAAATTAATTAATTAATTAAAACTAGAACAGGGAACTGTTTGATTCAGGCAAATCTTAAGACTTTTTTTTCAGCATTAAACGTTCAAAATAATACAAATCCCGCTAGAGAAATTACAGACAGTGAGAGCTCAGCAAGGAGTCTGGATATGGATAGTCTTTGTTTTTCTATTAGCTAGACTTTAGATAAATCAGTCAACCTATCTGACTTTTGATTTCCTCATCCAAAAACAAAACCGGGTAGGTTACATAGGTGTCAGCTGGCTATGAACTTCTCAGCTATGCACTCTAGAAGGTGATGATTTTCACATTTTCATCTCCTTCTTATAAACAAGCAAAACAACGTGACACATTTTTTCAAGTTGTTCATAGCTGGTAGCTCTATTAGTAGCAAAAATTGAGACAAATATTTCACCCAGTTCGTATTACCTGATCAAACTATACTCTGAGGTGTACATACCAGTTAGGATCAACACACAGTCAGACCATGTGTAAAATCACACAAATTCCCCTGACTGCTTCAAACTATTGCAGCAAAATTTTTCTCATGCAAAATTCGATCAAATTCTCAATCACAATTCAACTGAATTTCACTCAATTAAAGCTAGGCTTCGGTAAGACCTTGGTGTACCAGGGTCTAAGCAGGAAGCAGTGAGATCCGTTTTCTAAGCGAGCTGATACAACATATCTTAATAGTGCATCGTATGCCTCTTACATAAGGGCTTGTTACCAGGGGAGGAGCCAAAATCAGCAGTGAGCTTTTCATGATGATGTGATAAACCTGGAAGGGAACAGCAAGGACTCCATTACCACATGGCGACCAGCTGGGTGGCTGGGAAGGCAGCCATGCAAGAGAGACTGCAGAGAAGGAAACGCAGCTTCAAGGCTTGTCTTCCTTCTCTATACCCTCCTGCCTCTCCTGTCTGCCAAGCCACATGCCATGGGGTGAGGTGGTAAATACTGATAGATAGAGATAATGGTGGTATCACCTAGGGAGGCCACGAGGGAAGGGAGAAAGATGGGAAGAGGAAGCACAAGAGATGCAAAGGTCAGGGAAGCTCCAGAAGCCACTGAAGAAGACACGCCCAAGGGACCGGCTAGTTCACATCACTTCTGGTCAGTCAAGGGACTAAAGCATAGCTGTCTCTCTAATGCTCTCTAATGCCCTAGCTACTTCTGGAAAACACACACACACACACACACACACGCGCGCGCGCGCCGCGCACACAACTTTTGGGTCTCACGTCCAAGGTCACAGCTGAAAAAGTAATTACCTTAGCTATAATGGAGAATTTAAAATAACAAAAGATAAAACATGACCAAGCATAAAGAGTTTAAAATCTAAAATAGCAATTCAAAGCCCAGGCAGGAAAATAAACCAGCGTGGTAATGGGTTTTGAGCAAATCTAAGTTTCAAGTTATTTGTTTTTCAATCAATAGAATACAGAAAACAACAATATATTTCTTCTGATAGGTCTGGTCCAAAGTGCATAAGGGAAAAAGATATACCATTTGGAGACCACTATTCAAAATGGCTTTTCTGAAAACACTCTTTTCAGCTTCAGGATCTGAACATTCTCTCAAATAAAACTGTTATTAAACTAAAAGGTCAGTGTTTCAGGATGGACTACTTTAAAAGAAGCACAGAAAGGCCAACTTTGCCTATTAGCACAGTGAGTTTCCCGTAGATCTTTGAGGACTGGCAGAGTCTGGGAAATGAGAAAAAGTAAAAACAAGAAATTTTCAAGCCATATAAATCAGGCTGGCCACGGATACCTGCAAAACTAGTTCAGGCTCAGTAAGTAGGGTTCTATAACTTTCACATAACGTACACACTTCCCTTTTAAAACGCATTAAGACAAAAGGATGCTTTCTTCACACACTTGTACTCTGTACTTGCTAAAATGTTCTCAGAAGCGATTTTAATTTTTTTCTCAATGGCAAATGTATCTCAATGAACACAAAGACTGGCATTTTGTCAGTTAGTTATAGATGATACAACACTAACCATAAAACATGTGAGAAAAAATCAAGCATTACAATTGCTTGGTTATAGCAAGTCGGCCCTAAACCCATTATTTGAAATTACTATTGAAAATAAGAAATATCTGTATTAAAAGCAGCTCAAATTTTTGTTCGTTTTTAGTAAACAACATTCTAAACAAATGTTTTGGTTAGTCCAAAGTCAGCTTTACTGACTGCCTAAGCAATCTTTTGCTCCTCTTAGCCACATTCTAAATTTCTAAGTGAAATTCTTAAGAAATTCTAAGTATCTCTAATTTCTAATTTCAGGATCAAATAAAAAACTCCTAACCTTATACTACATGATTCTTAGTATTCTTAGGAACTGTGAATACCATGGTCTTAATTCTCAGAGAAAGTGTAGCATAAATTTATTACACCTCACCTGTCTTCTATGACAATGTCCTAATTCTGTTTTCAGAAACTGCTTAAACGAGGGGTAGAGAGGGAAGGGGTGGAGAAGATGGGACACTATATTTAAGACAGCTCCTTGAATGGTAGACAGAAATGACTCCAAAAGATGAAAAGACTTTATGAATGGCTCATCATCTATGAAAAAAACAGACTGAAAATACAACCATGACTGGAGACTTACACAGATTCCCTGGACCTCAAGGGACATACCAATTTCCTTTGTACCTTTTTCCGCTATGACTTTCCCTTTCTTTCATTTTCCTAGCGTAATCCTTACAGTATAATTCCCTCCCCAATTACAGTATTTCTGAAACAATCTCCTCAAGTTACTTAATAAAAATTATTGCTTGCCTATTAGAAAAATGTCAGGTCCTTTGGGATTTTTCCTTTATTCCATTTCTTTCTGGTTTTACCATTTACTGATACATACCATGTCCAATTTTATAAGCCCTATTATTTTCATATGCTAGTTTAAAAACACCAAAGAGAACTATGAAAATCTACTCTCAGAAGAAAATAAATGTATGTAATTGCATAACACAAGCAGCAGATTTTAGATAAACACTGGACTCTGCCAGGATTGAGATAGCTGAGCCAAAGCTTACACCATAAGATACAGCCAAATTAAATTTTCAGCTCCACAGAAATATCCATTAATCTTATAATTTCAATAAATTCATTAATATAAAAAAAGCACTGATTGTTTAAAAAATAATAATGGAAGCATCCATGCAATCAATGAAATACAACACACAGTTTATCAGAAGTAAATGACTCACAGCATGTGGGCTGCAGGATAAATCTTGTCCTGCTCCTTATCTTATGAAAGGTACAGAGTTTGATGAGAAGAGTCAAAAGACGGCTAGAATAAATCTCAGGGGTTAGAAAGAAACATGTAACAGTTTGCCATTATCCATTTGTGGCACCATCTAGTTAGCAGACAAACCTGATTTAAACACACACACTGAGTGTGTTAAGTATGATGATATTCAGCTGACAATAACATTTACTATCACCTTAAGGATAAGTATCTAAGTATCCTAAGACTGCCTTCAAAAAAAATGCCATTTGTCTAGACACCTGGCAGGGTAACTGAGGCCAATTATACATTACAGCTAACGACAGTGTTGGAATGAAAATCCTTAACTGCAGTTTCAAAACCATAAGTATCGAATCAGAAGGCACCGTGTTACAGTTTGGCAACCTAAACATTAACTGTATCAGGTTAATGGCTTATTTTGTAGTATTATTGCTCCATCAGGATTTATATACCTTCATAAATTTCTAATTTGAATGGCATAATATGCAAATAATGTCCATTTTATTGTTTGCTTCACAACAAGCACTCGTGGAAACCAGCTCCACAATACATTCTATGTGAAAACAAAGATCAATACCAGACTGCAGATGCTGTATAGCAACAGACAAGCTCATCACTCATATTCTACAGTTTCCACATTTTTAAGTAGACAATTCATAAAACCAGTATTGAGAATCAGATACACCTAGTATTTCATGTCTTAATATCCTAAATAATAATTGCAAGACCTCACAAAGCCTCTAGGAAAATAAGATCTATAATTTAAATTTAAAAAATAATAATTACCTCTGGATATTGCTTTTAGATGCACAGCTTAGTTTTTTCGTTTGTTTCACAAATGGATGTATTTTGTTCACTGGAGATAAAACTATCAATTCAACAGCGTTAAGTCTCCAACCCCAAATGTAGTACCAAAACCACCCAAACCTGTTTCTTTCTTTCCAACAGTCCTGAGTGTGGCTGCATTCAAAGGCTTCTCCATAAAGACTCATGACATTCAAAGAGGACCAAGATGGAAATACAGGCAGTTCCCATCTAGCCCTGGTTTTGCCACAATTCATTTTTGTGATTTTGCTCAAAAACACATCATTGCTTTAGGCCGAAGCTGTCTCCTCTATAAAATGAGAAGCCAAACCAGAAAATCTCCAACAGCCGTCCCCTTCCACAGCAGTGTTAAATGGGACTGAATTCATGCTTGAGCCCCCCCTTCCCCTAAAAGCCCGATAACGTGAAGGTGAAAGAATAAAAGGGTCTATCGCTGACAACATATACTGCCAACTGTTCCTCTGAAGTGACGCTCAAACTCATTTGGAAAAACTGTCAAATACCCTGCAAACTAACAAAAACATCCTCTAGGCTTTACAAAGCAAAAATAAAGAGGGAAGGAAGGACGCGGTGGGAGGGGGAGCAATGCTGTGCAGGCTCTTCTAGGCATACAGGCGACGTTGGATAAAAATGTGTTAATCGTTTGATCTGTGGAGTCAAACATCAGTCATTAGGTGAAATAAGTCACCAACTTTTAGGGTAGCTTAGGGACGATTTAGAAAAAACAGCACACACTCTGCAAAATCGCATATAACGTAAGTAAACAATGTGGACTGCCACTCAAAAAGGAAATTCAAGACAAATAAGCGCCTTCTCCCCAACTCTCCTTGCCGCTGCCGCCACCACCAACCACCACCAGGTTTCTGCTCCTGTGGACCCTCCTGTACAGAAAATTGAGCCACCACCACCAACAGTATATTTTTTATAAAGGCGAGAAGGATGGGTATTCATTATAAGCTTACTGTACTGGCTACAAGGTTTATTTTAATGCTTAAGCTCAGGTTTCTATTCTCTGGTCAACTATATGAAGTTATTTTTGTTTAATTATTTTCTACCAAATCAAGTGACCTCAAGGAATACACTAACTAGGGAAATCAATCAATTCACTAGGTAGTAAATTCACATTGACTTAATCCTATGCTAGGCTTTATAAGAGATGGACACATATGGTCCCTACCATTAAGGAGATAAGATTCTGAGTTATTAAAATTGTACTTTGAGGATTTAGTATTAATGACACTTACAAAGGCGGCTGTAGTCATGGAGTATTTCGTGAAGGAGGAGGGACACAAGCAAGGATGTACATTAGACAGATGGAAAGGAAACCAAACAAAGCTTGTTTGTAAGGAAAAAAAGTATTGAAGGGCAAATTATGCTCAATTGTGAGGAGCCTTGAAAACTAGGCAGGAGTCTGGATAAGAAATATTAAGAAACAGGGCATCATGGACAGTTGTTTAAAAATGAAAATAATGGGGCTTCCCTGGTGGCGCAGCGGTTGAGAATCCGCCTGCCGATGCAGGGGACACGGGTTCGTGCCCCGGTCCGGGAAGATCCCACATGCTGCGGAGTGGCTGGGCCTGTGAGCCATGGCCACTGAGCCTGCGCGTCCGGAGCCTGTGCTCCGCAACGGGAGAGGCCACAACAGTGAGGCCCTCATACCACAAAAAAAAAAAAAAAAAAAAAAAAATGAAAATAATGGGGCTTCCCTGGTGGCACAGTGGTTGAGAATCCGCCTGCCGATGCAGGGGACACGGATTCGTGCCCTGGTCTGGGAGGATCCCACTTGCCACGGAGTGGCTGGGCCCGTGAGCCATGGCTACTGAGCCTGCACATCCGGAGCCTGTGCTCCGCAACAGGAGAGGCCACAACAGTGAGAGGCCCGCATACCACAAACAAAACAAAACAAAAAATGAAAATAATGAACATTTTGGTACATGACTCTTTGAATTATGGTTTTCTCAGGGTATATGCTCAGTAGTGGGATTGCTGGGTCATATGGTAATTCTATTTGTAGTTTTTTAAGGAACCTCCATCCTGTTCTCCATAGTGGCTGTATCAATTTACATTCCCACCAACAGTGCAAGACTGTTCCCTTTTCTCCACACCCTCTCCAGCATTTATTCTTTCTAGATTTTTTGATGATGGCCATTCTGACCACTGTGAGATGATATCTCATTGTAGTTTTGATTTGCATTTTTCTAATGATTAATGATGTTGAGCATTCTTTCATGTGTTTGTTGGCAATCTATATATCTTCTTTGGAGAAATGTCTATTTAGGTCTTCTGCCCGTTTTTGGATTGGGTTGTTTGTTTTTTTTGTTATTGAGCCGCATGAGCTGCTTGTAAATTTTGGAGATTAATCCTTTGTCAGTTGTTTCATTTGCAAATATTTTCTCCCATTCTGAGGGTTGTCTTTTGGTCTTATTTATGGTATCCTTTGCTGTGCAAAAGCTTTTAAGTTTCATTAGGTCCCATTTGTTTATTTGTGTTTTTATTTCCATTTCTCTAGGAGGTGGGTCAAAAAGGATCATTGCAGCTCTACTTACAATAGTCAGGACATGGAAGCAACCTAAGTGTCCATCAACAGATGAATGGATAAAGATGTGGCACATATATACAATGCAATATTACTCAGCCATAAAAAGAAATGAAATTGAGTTATTTGTGTAGTGAGGTGGATGGACCTAGAGTCTGTCATACAGAGTGAAGTAAGTCAGAAAGAGAAAAACAAATACCGTATGCTAACACATATATATGTAATCTAAGGGGAAAAAAAAGGTCATGAGGAACCTAGGGGTAAGACGGGAATAAGGATGCAGACCTGCTAGAGAATTGACTTGGGGATATGAGGAGGAGGAGGGGTAGGCTGTGACAAGGTGGGGGAGTGGCATGGACATATATACACTACCAAGCGTGGGATGGATAGCTAGTGGGAAGCAGCCGCATGGCACAGGGAGATCATCTCGGTGGTTTGTGACCACCTTAGAGGGGTGGGATGGGGGGGGTGGGAGGGAGGAAGACGCAAGAGGGAAGAGATACGGGAACATATGTATAACTGATTCACTTTGTTGTAAAGCAGAAACTAACACACCATTGTAAAGCAATTATACTCCAATAAAGATGTTAAAAAAAAATAATGCAGTGAAATGGGGCATTACAGGAAGTCTAATCTGGCAAAGATATGCAGATTAACTGGATGGGGAAATCGTAAAGCAATGAGTGGTTCTCAAAGCACAGCCTCATTCTCTGCCCAGCCCCACAACCCCCCATCCCCCAGCAGCATCACCTGGAACTTGTTAGAAATGCAAATATTTCAGACTCACCCCAGAACTATACGTCAGAAACCCTGCGGGAAGGGGCCCAGCAATCTGTGTGCTAACAAGCCCACAAGATTTCAGATGCTCGCTAAAGTTTGAGAGACACGGGCATAAGGGGATGAGGATACTGGCCATAAAGATGGAGTCTTAGATGCAAGGGCTTTCATGGGAAAAACTGGTCATCTGTTACTGACCGAGAGATGAAAGAGAAAGAAGTCAAAGGTGCACCCAGATGCCAGAAAACTAATACCCATGATGGTCAATTAAGGAAAGAAGGAGAGGCTGTTTGGGGAAGAAAGATAATGAGTTCAGTTTCAGACACATTCAATTGAAAGTAATGGTAGAATCACCACATGGAATTGTAGGCAATTAGATATTTGAACCTGAAATTCAGATTTGACTTGAGACTTGGCTGGAAATGCTGATTTGGGAATGACTGTTACAGATCTGAGCTCAGTGAATTCTCTTGGAAAAAAAGAAAATGTATAAAGAGAAAAGAGCAGAAGGCTAGGAATAGGCCTTAAGAATTCATCAGATGAAGGAGAGGAGACAAAGAAGGAATGGAATGGAATGGAATGGAAGAAATGAACCAAGGTACCATGTGCAGAAATGATAAACAGATTTCATCTCATGTGCCAATTCCGATCAACTGGCAGCGGCGGCCTGGGGTGCCGTGTGTAGGACTCCAAGGCCTAGTCCAGGTTCAGGAAGGAGGAAGATCTGGCAGCGTGGCTTACAATTACCTATCATCCCAGGGAGTGCATGGAAATCATATGGTTTGGGCATCAGGAATCAGTGGGAGGAGAACAACGGAAGGCAGCAATTATAGGCCTCTCTTCAAGTTTAGAAATGAAACAAAAAGGAATGAGGTGGAAAAATTATAAATAAAAGATGATTTTCATAATTGGTGGAGATCTGTGCGTGTTTGAAGGGCAGTCATAATCAATAATCTGCAACTAAATTATAAAAGACTGATGAATGCTAGTGATTGTTGCTCAAAAGTAATTTAGAGTAAAATGTATACATTATTCACAAATACCTGGCTGTACAGTAAGACAGACCAATTCACATTGACATGTCATATTTCAGTCCACCTTCCTAATTACCACATTGATGCAAGCAAGGCTCATAGCACATTTTTTTTAATGTATATTTTATAACAGTAAAACAGTGGACAAGCCTACTTCCATGGGCTAAAAAGCTTTAACCAAGACTAATGTCCTTACCTAAGTAATTTGCTTTGGTAAATAGAAAGTCAAAACTATTCCAATACTTAGGATCATAAATCATTCTTCCTTCTTCCTATTGTTATGAACTAGTGTGTGCTTTTTAGCAATAAAAACTGTATTTTATCCAAAAAATCCATTAACTGCTAATAAAATTCCTAAATTCAACTAAAATATTTAGTACTTCAAACTCTGACCAACACTATTTTCTAAGGGAGACTTTAAATGTATCTTTGCACGTAATCAAAGCCCGAGGAAATCAAAAGACTCAAAAGTCTGAAAATAAAATCTATCTTCTAATCCACCTACGGCCCTGGGAAATGTCAACTAATTCCAATCTCATGACTTTTCTTCTTTTAAATGAAAATAAAAGTTCTGACCCAATTACGGCCCTTTTTATAAGGGGGAAAAAAAAACCAGAGTCCTATTTCTAGATACTGGCCCACTACTAGGCAGCAGAAATAGCCAGAGGATCACATATAGTCAGACCTCTGGGCTTCAGTGGCTTTATTTACAGCCCATTAAGGGTGAGATGCCAAAAAGGACCTATTTAACCCACAAGCTAACCGCTGCAGAACAACGGCCTCTCCTGGGAAGTTTTAAATAAAGCAGATTTACACCCATGCTTGATTCATATTTTATTTATTGTAGTTCAAATATATTAAAACTGTGAGACAGCATAATACATATTGGTATAACACTTCTCATTAAACTATTGTGCAATACCCTGTGCTTTGTATTTTTTATTTAATTCACACTGTGATAATTAGGTCAGCCTCTCTTTTATCTATAACCCTGTTATTTTTTCCTTCATCTAAAGAATATCCACCTACTGTTCAGAAAACACTATTTCAATGTAGTCGTAAGTGGTCATAATCTCTAATAAAACAAAAATAATTCTCTGTGAGGCATTGTGGAAGCTCTGTGAATTCACTGATCACAGATGACTTCACCATCTTTAAGACACAAGACTGCGCACAAAAATTTCAAGAACAAAGGCCCTGTCCTACCTTCAAATGCAAGAATGTACTTAACCTTTTTTCTAAAAGTAAAATAACTTATCCACAGTCAAGTCAGACTGAACAGAAGATAATAATAAAAAATTTATTATGATTATATCCCTAATGATCCACAAATTTCCTTCATACCAGTGTTGTACAGAGAAAGGAGGTGGAACACTTTGTCATTCAGAAGCAGTTCATTTGTGTAACTTACACCATGTGCTATGTAAGGCCCCAGCGTGTAAATCCTTCAGAACACCTGGGATGACATAAAAGGTCCTTGTTCAGACCAGTGGTTTTCTCCCTCATCAGCCCCTATGCTGCCTTTCTGGAGCAAATATTTCGTAATACTCCCTTTACTATGCTGAAAATAAATAGATGATAATACAGACACGAGAGTTTTAATCAATATAATACCCTAAGTGTAATATTCAAAAAAGAAATAAAGAGAAACTAATTTATAATAAATAATGGCATTTTACTATGTAAATGCTCAAATCTACACTACATAACAATAAAAGGGTATGACTCTTGAGCTTATAAATTAAACCACCACAGGTGCAATAGCTACAGTTACTGCAACAGAGCAGTTAGTTGCATTCCCAGAAAATTCAGTATATCTTAAAACCACAGAAAACATACTTTTTGTTGATACATAAAACACTTAGGTTCTGGGCTGGGTAAGCAGGTTTTCAGCTGCGTGAATTTCTGATGGGACATTCTGAAATCGAGGGCACAGGACAATCGTTCAAGGGGGAAGAACTATCCAAGGCACTGCAAGATGTCTAGATCCCTGCACTGAACACCAGCAGCTCCCCCACAAATTTCCCAAATGCCTCCCTGGAAGCAGTACTTCCTCACCACTGAGCACCACTGACTTAGACCAGGCTAAAATACTCACCCTGATTTTAAAAAAAAAAAAAAAAAAGATAACCATGAGAAACCTAGCTACTTTAAGGTTTGTATGACAACTGACAGTCCCAAATAATGCACTTACAGTAATGCACTTTTCAAACACAGATAAATATTTGGAGATCACAGCAAAGTGCCTTCCTCCCATGGGATCTCTGCCTCAAGGTGCCCAAGTATTACCAGCTTCCTCTCTCTCCACACTCACCAAAATCACATTTGCCCAGTCCCACCCATACAGATAATCTCGATTTGCCTTACGGTATGCAAAATCGCTTTGTGCTAATCATCATACTGTCTATTTTTTCCCTCTCCTGATGCCTCAAAAAGTGTCACACAAGGACAAGGACTTCATTATTAATCCAATGGAAATGGAAAGTGGGTACAAATTACAGCCTAAAGACCCCAGCTCACTGTTATAATATCACAAGAATGCACAGATACAGGATGATACCCATCTACCTGAACTAGTCAAATGTATTAAGCATTCACAGACATTTTCAGATTAATGCCTTTAAGAGAACAATTTCCCAAGCACAGATTTATTTCAAGGTGCCACACTTTCCATCAAAACTATCTACATCAGATAGCTCTTGGACAGCTAAAACTATATGTTTCATAGGTGACAATATCAGAATTAATATTGAACAAACAGTTCAATAAGGCCATATCATTTTTATATTCAAAGAAAATGAGAAAAGGATTTAAAGTTATTAACTCTAAATTAACTTATAATAATTCACAGAGATTCCATTTTGAAATTAAGGAAGTGAACGGTTTAATAAGGAATAATTTCTCTATAAAAACCAAAAATAAATTAGCTTTCACTACAGCATATAATATGAAACTATCTAGAATAAATGGTAGGAAGGCAGCAAGAATAAGGACAATCTAAACACATGATACTTTAAAAGAAATGAATTTATGTTATTTTAAACTCTTTTAAAAAGTGTTACAGGTAGAGGTCCCTAGGAACTACTTTAATGAAACTCTAATTAGAATACCAACTTATTCTCTGTAAATAGTAACATCCAATGTACGTGATGATTACATAAAATAATTTGCTAAGTAATTTGAGATTTCCCCTTGGAATTTTCTTACTAAACCCTCCCTCACTTCTACCCCATCATCCACTCCCACCTTGTTTGGCATGCATAAACATAAATCTTCTCTAATTTCATGACAAACTGTAAATTAAATGAATCCAAACTAATAAGATTTTGCTCTGTGCTTTAACACTTATAAACAGCTTTAACATATTTGATCTCAGTTATATAATTTATACAGAATTTAACAGTAAGAAATTTATCTAAGATATTATTCATTATAATATTAAAATATCTTTAAAAGAATAGTATAAAATGTTCAGATTTAAGTTGATATGCATCTGAAACATGGCCATAAAATAATTATAATGGTATATAACATGCCACGCATGAAAGACCTTCATTTTATAATCGCAATCATGGGTGTGTGGGGGTGTGTGTGTGTGTGTGTGTGTGTGTGTGTGTGTGTGTACACTATAGGATTGTGAAATACAGAAGCATGTCATATTTGATTTCTTTTAAATGGACATGAAAACAGAGCTCAATAAGCAGAACAAAATTTTAATTAAAGAATCAGGTTTAAAGAGACCTGCGTTCTCTTCCTGACTCTACCCATAAATTACCAAAGACGTTTCTCTTGAAGATGATATGAAGTGAAATGAGGAGGTATTTTAAGTCCAAAAATGAACTCATTACAAAAACAGGAACTCCCTTCAACTGAAGAACCACGAGCATTTTGCTTAAAAAATCCTGACTGATGCTGTGTAACATTTCATTGAGCCAATACTATATTTTGCAAGAGGCTATTTTAAGCTGTATATCCTTCAGAACGTCAACATGCTAGGATTTACAATTTCTTCAACCTACAGAAAAGATTATGTACCAAAAGAATTTGTGGTGCATCTTTCAAGAGAATTTAGGATCTGGCTTGATGTCCAATTACATAAAAATATTTTAGCTTCTGACCTCCAAGGTTCACATATTTATTGTAAATGAATTTGATCTGACAGTAACAAGACAATCTGAATCTCTTTCATTGTCTTTGAACACCGCAAAAGTCACAGATTATGACAAATAAGAAGACTAAAGGGTAAAGTAAAACTGATGTTGATCGAGTATTGTCTAAAAATTCATTTTCATGGCCAGTTTAAATGACTATTAAGTCTTCCTCTTAGAAACATGAAGGCTGGTGGCAATGAGAAAGACTTAGACAATGAGGAAGAGCAATATATATATTTTATACATAAAATGATGAAAACCTGGAAGCAAATTAAATATCGAAAAACAGGAAAATGGTCAAATAGTAAAATACAACAGCCATAATAAAATATTAAGCTAATATTAAGAAACAGGTATTAAAAAATATTAATCCCAGGAAAATATTCTCACAAGTAAGTGAAAAGGACTAAACTGAAAACACCGTTGCTCTTCATTTTGTTTTATATATGTTCCAGCTCTGAAAAAAGCACAAGAAATACATACACATATATGGCCTGGAATGATATATACAAAATGATAATGATTATCTTGGAATTTTTCTTTCTCTCTTTATACTTAACAGTATTTTTTACCAAAAACACATTTTTACATTCATAATCATTTTAAGAAAAATTCCAGTTTTTACAGAAACCCTTTATCAATTCAATCATGAACATCAAATGTACAAATTATATCAGTTTAGCTAACAGAAGTTCAAACCACACTTAACACCAAAAGAGAGTTGGCTGGGATTAAAGTGTCGCCAAAACAAGCACCACAAGATTCAAGAAAACAAACTGGTTTTCATTTTTTCCTTTTACCCCACAGCCATCCTGCCTACACCGCATTAAAAGAGACTATGTATTCTTTTTTCTTTTAAGGCTCTTTTTTTATTATTTATTTTTTATACAGCAGATTCTTGTTAGTTATCTATTTTATACATATTAGTGTATATATGTCAATCCCAATCTCCCAATTCGTCCCACCTCCACACCCCCACCCCTGCTTTCCCCCAAAACAGACTATGTATTCTTAAAAGGCAAATTACTCAAAGAAAATACAATCACACACCATTACTATAATAAAGTCTTGGGGGAGCATTATTTCTAGCACACAGTTTCTTATTACACTGTCTGGAAGCATACCACACAACAAGGGCTATTTGACAAAGAGTTCTTATGGATTGAAAATGATGAAATTCAAAGTGTCAGAAAAAAGATATTCGGTGGCCATATTAAACATAGGTAGAAAATGGGGGGAATCTTAGCCAAAATACTCTCTTTTCACTTCAGTTTTTCAAGTAGCATTTAATTTTTTGTCTTCCATTTAGATTTTTCAATTGATAACACCAGTAGCCCTAGTAAGATGAATGATATGTTACCAAGGACAGCTGATGAAAAATTCTTAGTCACTGACTTAAGCAATCAGCTGAGGTTAAGCTAAGACAGATAAAAGGAATGAAAGATAACCACTGATAGGATTTTCTACATCAGCAACAAATATCCCACAACATAACAATGGTGAAAGCTCCATGGAGATACACTTCCCACAAGTAGCAGTCACTGCTACAAAGTGTCACTATATTTGGGGATGTTCTAGAAAATCACTCTATAAAATGTCCATTTGGGCTGTGAAACAGACAATAGAGACCTATTTATTTTTTTCCACACAGGCACAGGCTAAAAGAAAATATAACATCAACTATGAACTTTAACTATTATATCTATCATTACATTCTTTGTTGCCACTAGCAAAATAAAACATTTAATGTTCTTTGCTTGATGACTTGAGTTATACTTAGTAGGAAACACCTATCAAATTTAGCCTTGTTTTCTTAAAATGGAATCTGACAACTTCTCACCGGGGTTTCACTGGGCCTGAAGCATCTCTAGTAAAAGCTATTATTCAATGTACCAAATTTTCATTTTGTTAAGTTGCTTAGTGCATGCGCACACTGCAATCACTGGCTAAGATGAAAAGGTTTTAAATACCTATTTGTGGGAATTGTACCTCAATAACAAATATCAAAACCATCACTTTTCACAAAGCTTTCAAGACAGGGGAGCAATGACAAATGACAGGACACTGTAACAGATACTACAGCTTTATCTTAAATTTTTTTTAATTTAATTTTTTAACATCTTTATTGGAGTATAATTGCTTTACAATGGTGTGTTAGTTTCTGCTTTACAGCAAAGTGAATCAGTTATACATATACATATGTTCCCATATCTCTTCCCTCTTGCATCTCCCTCCCTCCCACCCTCCCTATACCACCCCTCTAGGCGGTCACAAACCACCTAGCTGATCTCCCTGTGCTACGCAGCTGCTTCCCACTAGCTATACACCCTATGTTTGGTAGTGTATATATGTCCCTGCCACTCTCTCACTTCGTCCCAGCTTACCCTTCCCCCTCCCCATATCCTCAAGTCCATGTTCTAGTAGGTCTGTGTTTTATTCCTGTCCTACCACTAATCTCTTCATGACATTTTTTTTTTCTTAGAGTCCATATATATGTGTTAGCATATGGTATTTGTTTTTCTCCTTCTGACTTACTTCACTCTGTATGACAGACTCCAGGTCTATCCACCTCATTACAAATAACTCAGTTTCATTTCTTTTTATGGCTGAGTAATATTCCATTGTATATATGTGCCACTTCTTCTTTATCCATTCATCTGTTGATGGACACTTAGGTTGCTTCCATGTCCTGGCTACAGTAAATAGAGATGCAATGAACATTCTGGTACATGACTCTTTTAGAATTACAGTTTTCTCAGGGTATATGCCCAGTAGATACTACAGCTTTATCTTGACTTTCATCTTATTTATTTGGGTTTCAAGGAAAATTAAACTAAATTATTCACTCCTTGCAGTATTAGAGGAATCCTCAGATGCTGTTGGTACAGTTTGGATATAAACTGAAAATATCAAATCTTTTCAATTTTTCATCCATGCTGATAAATCAGGAATAACTAAAATCCAAACAGGAATTCAGACATGTGAGAAAAGTGAAGTGTTTGTAACCAAAATATTCCAACATAACTCAGCTTTATTTCGACAAGAACTTGTGTCTCAGGGTCACCAACATTTTCAGCGCTTAGAATCTTGGCTCTACCTTTTTCCACTCTCACCTGGGAATTCAAAGAAAATTATGAATGACTATCATAGCAGACTGCCATAAAGGCAATGCATGCTTGGGCACAGAGCTGATCAGAATAAAGACAACAGTCTCCAGCCTGGCTTGCAGTCACCGTAGCCTCACGACTACATTCTGACTAATAATATGTGAGTGGACGTGGCATGTGCGGCTTCTAAGCTATTCCCCATGGCACAGGCTAGAGGACAGCAGGGAGCCATTGTGGACCATATGGATAAGGGAAACACCTTAGGGATGCAGAGCAATAAGACAGAAGGAGCCTGGGTCTCCATACTAAGGAATCATCAAATTACCCAAAATGTCAGATAAGAGAAAAGTAAAATTCTAACTGTCACTGTTACTTGGGGTCTCCATTAGATAGTGGAACCTATCTTCTACTCCATATACCCTGATAAAACATGGCAAAAATTCAAAGTTCTAATTTACCTTTTCTCAGACCTAGAAGAATCAAAGACAGCCTCAAAAACATGCACACGTAACACAGACCTACTAGAGCATGGACTTGAGGATATGGGGAGGGGGAAGGGTAAGTGGTGACGATGTGAGAGAGTGGCATGGACATGTATACGCTACCAAATGTAAATTAGATAGCTAGTGGGAAGCTGCCGCATAGCACAGGGAGTTCACATCTGTGCTCTGTGACCACCTAGAGGGGTGGGATAGGGAGGGTGGGAGGGAGGGTGACGCAAGAGGGAAGAGTTATGGGAACATATGTATATGTACAACTGATTCACTTTGTTGTAAAGGAGAAACTAACACACTACTGTAAAACAGTTATAGTCAAATAAAGATGTTTTAAAAAAAAAAAATGGACACGTAAGAGAAGAAGCTAAAAAATTAGCTACGTTGAGTATACTTGAAAGAGGTGGAAGAAACTTGAGGGCAGAAGTCTATATACATGCCCTAGAAAAGTCTCCTCATCCAGATATGCCTAACAGGAGGAAACTGGAAAATCAATGAGGTGCTTTGTCCAAACCAGGGTAAGTCACTTATGCAAGTTATTCAACCTCTTTAGAAGAGAATGTCAGCTCTAGAATCAGACTGCCTAGATCTAAAACCCTGCTCTGCCATTTGTTATATTCACATCTTTAGTCATTAGCTTTCCTGTGTCTCAGTCTTCTCACCTGTAAAGTGGGTATAATAAAAGTAACTACGTAATAAAAATGTTGTGAGAATCACATCACCTTCTGACATATACCAACACCACATCAGATAACATTTCCACTCCCATAAAACTACTTTACCCAAAACCCCATACAAACAGTCCTCAAATTTCAAATAACCTGAAATTTATTAACTACTCATTTTCTACCCTGGCAAGTCTTCAAGGTTCCATCCCACCATCTACTGCCTGTTTAATATCAATCTGACATAATCATACTACCTACAGACTAGCAATTCACTCACTTTCCACCACCTTTCCGGCAAGCTAAACCTTTGTGAGAAAATGCTCCAGCTATCTCAGTTTGTTGAGAACCTGACTAGTTGAAGCAACGCTCTTACATTTTTTCCTTCTCTCTTCTCATGCAGCATTCTACATAACAGCAGCAAGGATACAACACAAATCCTACTAAATCTACTCCCCCCCGCCCTCTTTTTTTAACAGATTTTCTTTTACTGCAAATTCACTAAGCAGCATTCGAAACAAAAGAATTGATTAAATCCCAAGTTCATTCTCCCCACCTCCACCCCTTCCAAACATCTGTAGGAAACTGGAATGTGAGCATCCTGTCCTGGGTGTTCCACCTAGGAACCCCACTTCCACTCTACATTCTACTGCTAAACTTCAGAAATTCCTAAATCCCAAAGCAAACAACTGCACTACTTCAATACTCCCTTTGATATGCTAACAGTCCCTAAGAGAACTTCAACTAACAGCTGAAAAGTAAACATTAGTTTAGGTCTAAAACAGCCTGCTTGGGCATAAGTTAGGTGAAATATTAATACATTAGAGCTGCTGGTAATGTTTTTAGCATTAGTGTTAAAATTCCACAAGAAAATAATTATTTTAAGCATGCCATGACAGATCTGCTGCATTCTTAAGAAATGCAAATTATATCCAGGGGCCCTTTTTTTTTTCCAGTATCGCATGTCCAATTTTATAAAAGATGTAAATGGAGAACTATAATCCACTTAAACATATTCACTTAATAGCAAGCTTGGTTGAAACACATCTTTTTTTTTTAAGTGAGCAATACTTGTGCTTTTATAATCTTAAAATGCTTCTCTTACTCACACTGCAGTAATTTTTCTTAAGATTCTCTCAAACCATCTTAGGTTGCCCTTTGAGTATTCACAATTACTGTAACTTTAAACATCCTTGCAGCACAGGACAGACCTTCAAAGGCTTAACATCAAGAGAACACCCTCAAAGGGAGTCTTACAGTATGGCAAAAAGCTCTTTTACTCAAATCATCCTTATCCTAGCAAGAAGTAGGGATCTTGGCATCCCTGTTAGGTGATAGTCATTATAATCAAATATTCAATAACATAGGGAACCAAGTCCTATAATAACATAGGGCCAATATACTGCTAAAGTCATTTAAAGCTGGCCAGTGTGTACATGTTTCCATACACTCTCCTCATTGCAGAAACCGGGAAGATGTTTCATTTCCCTTCCCAAAGCTTTTCTCCCCGCTACACATTCCAATGGACAACTGCATTTCTAAACACTACTAGAAGTGCAAATCTTCTCACAATAGTACAATCTTAAAAGAAACCCATGGGAGCTTCCCTGGTGGTGCAGTCGTTGAGAGTCCACCTGCCAATGCAGGGGATACGGGTTCGTGCCCGGGTCCGGGAGGATCCCACATGCCGCGGAGCGGCTGGGCCCGTGAGCCGTGGCCGCTGAGCCTGCGCGTCTGGAGCCTGTGCTCCGCAACGCGAGAGGCCACAACAGTGAGAGGCCCGCGTACCGGGAGAAAAATAATTTGTATGTCACATGATAAAGAGATTTTAAATTAAAAACATTTGCTCATAAATTACTAATATTATTAAGATCATGACAAGTTTATTATAATATCTTTTTATAGCATTTACAATGTATCAAGGTAAAATTCAACTTGTTTCAATCTTTCGTTATGCAAAAAAAAAAAATTTCAAAAATGACATTATGTTTGGTTTGGGGACCAAGAGCATTTTTAAATATAATATCAAAAATAAACAAAAACTGCTTTCATGATCTAATGTTCAGAACTCTTACATTTTGTACTTAAGTAAACTAAGGGATTTAATTTTAGACCTTCTGTGTTTTATTTCTAAATGACAAGATACGAGAGAAGATTTCAGAGCGCTATTGGGGAGGATAGTTTTTATTCCCAAAAAATTAAAAGCAAAACTGAAAACTCACATTTTTCTCTTTTTAACATTAAGCATTAAAATATAGGCACACCTCAATGTGCTATATGAGAATTTTTATCAAATGGATATGGCTTCCTAATGTAGTGAAAAGCATCCTAAAGCTAATTTTCAGAACCATCATCATTTTTAGGATGTTTATTAACGTGCTTTTTCATCATCAGGGTCCTGTATGTTTCTAGACTTTAACCAATAATCCATTATAGGCATAAATTAAATACTACATGACTATGAATAAAAATTTTAAACTACATAAATGTCTAATCACCATGGCAGGTAGGAATAAAGCAAATCAGGGACTGAAGCCCTTTTGCCTGATCTCCACTGACAATAACAAAACTCATTAGACAAGCAAATAAAATATTAAATAACTGTCTTATTGTTGGATTTGTTAAGAGAATTTAAAATATCCTCCATTAGAGCTTTTAACAGCAATGTGCTCTCCAGAACACTGTCATTCAAGTCCCCAGCTGAGAAATACTGCTTTAGAACGGTACAAAATACCAACCTAAGCAGACATGGATTCTTTCAAACTTTCCTGATAATTGGTTAAATGCCTATGTTTTTAGGTTTCAGGAGTTTCCTACTGGGATGCAGAAAAATAAAATTAATAGGGGAAGGAGGACAGTTATACAAAAAACGTCATTATAAAAAGAAGTACTTACTAAAAGAAAAAAATGTACTATTCAACTTATATGCCAAATTTAAAATGATTTGTTCTCAGTAAATCAGGAGTTAATAGTATTCTCCAGCCCCACTGTAAGCAAAAGTCTTATAAATATGCAGGCCAAAAGATTTTGCAAACTACTTGCATCAAGTACAAAAAGTTAGACTCTCAGTGTTGGTAATGATTAGAAAAAAAAACAAACTGGAGGTTGGGAAGAGTGGAGGGAAAGAATGCATCCGGCAGAAGAGAAGTTCAGTAGGTGTTCCTGCAGGGACGACTTGGGAGAGAGAATCAAGGAAGCTGAGTGAAGCGCATACTTGTCTGGAAGCATCCTCCTTGGGAGGAGATGGGACTGAGGAGCTGGGCTGTGTCGGAGCGTCCCCCAAGTTTACTGCTCTGAATCACGAAGCTGGCCTGGGGAGAGCGGAGCGACATACTTCTTGTATACTGGAGGGCTACGACTCCATTGACGGTAGATATGCTAAAGGGGTTTTCCCCAGTACCTAAAGCTTTTCCTGTCAACACACCAACCAAGTTACTCAGGATCTCTGGAGCTACACACTGAGTCAGACAGAGGAATAGGCAGGCTCTTTCTTCTTAACTGTTAAAGAAGAAAGAGCCTACCCATTCCTCACCTAAGGGAGGAAATAAAATGTTTTTAAGTGGTTACCTCCTATTTAACTAACAAAAGAACTAGTAGTATTAGATTTTTGGTAAGGACAGAAGCAACGACAATACACTTAAGCTGTCACGTCTGACAAATGATGAAGAGATTCAGACTCACCAGGAAAAAAAAAAAAACAATAAAATAAAACCTTTTCAGGAGAGCCATGCCCATTTCAACGCTCTTGAACATTCTACTGCAGGTCCCGCCTGTGCCCTGCGCAACAGTCCCCACTAAAGGAGAACTAACCAAAACTCTCCATGACAGTCAGTCTCCCTCATTAAAACAAACTGCCCAGAAGGAGAGGAAATACAGAAGGCTAAAGCTTTTTAATGAAGAAAATACCATAATCCCTTTTTTACGTTTAGGGGAAAGGTAGATAGAGAACTGACTAGAATCCTAAGGAACAAAACATTAACCATTATAGGTTCTAACCATTTCAAATTAAAGTGAACTTTAATTCTTACCCTCAAGAGGCTCACAACATATAGATGTCTTCATTATTCTTCCTTTTTTTTTTATAAGGCCTTATATCATTAGCATATATTCTAGGTCCTGCAAATTGTTCTTTCAACCTTTATTAAGTGCTAGTATGTGCCCAGACCAGCAGATGACATAATGTACGACTGGCATGAAAGACAGTATGGTCCAATGCAGTTTTTAGCTTCGGAATGCAAGAAGTCTGTAAACTTGGATAAGAAAAAAAAAAAAATGCATCTTTATTTTTACTGACTTCTAAATGGAAGTAAGCACTTCCTCCAATTATGAATGATGGCCTAAGACCAAGTAGTATTAGCCACAGTACCTGTGACTTTGTCATCAAAAGGTATCATCTATTTTCATAACATTATTACAATAGTTTCAGACACCTCAAAATATAATATACCCAACACCAGATCCTTTTTATTTAATGCGCTAATAAGTAAACATTTTACCATGTTACATATTTGGGTTTTTGTTGTATAACTGGCTTCCTTTGTAATGCTATATATTTTATGTATTTAAAAAATTATTCTGAGAATGAACCCATAGGCTTCACCAAAATGCCAACTATGACACAAAAATGGTTAAGAGCTTCTAATCCAGTAGAGTGCACAGATTTGCAGTAAAGACCAAAGCTTAAATCCAGGTGTTGGTACCTGTGGCCTAAAGTAAGCCATTTAACCTCTCAGAGCCTCTATTTCTCCATTTGTGCATAGTTTTGAGGGCAGCTGGGATGTGATAAAGTGTGAAAAACCATAAATCAAATTTTACATGATGCCAGATTATGATAAAGATGCCAGAGTTAGTAGTACAGCTAGGTCAATACAATTCTGCAAAGGATTTAACCAACAAAAATTTCAGAGTAAAAACAAAGGTCAAAGGGGACATTTTACAGTTTTTAATCCAAACCTTATAAAATATCTTGCCCTCAGGTAATTTTTGAAAGACAATCCAGAAAAATCAAAATGACAATTAAGATATGAACCAAACTCAAAGAGCCACAGCTCATTATTTCACATAATCATCTAAATTTTTGTCACTCAAGAAAAGTTACTTTACCTGAGTTAAATCAACAAGAGAAATATTACCAGTTATATTTAAGATGCAAATGTGGTTTATCCTCAAGCAAAAATCAGTCTTATCATTTTATCTTTACCACAGAGTATAACACATTTATAAATTATATTGGAATGCTTTTTTGTTCAAATATGTTTTACACATTTTAACAATCACAGATCTAATTACAGATTTTAAAAATTCAGTTTATTTGTAATGTCAGAATTTAAAATAGCAAATGAATTGGCTAAATTATGAAAATACTATCTCAACTAATGCAGGCAAACAACAAAATCTTTAACCCTTAGAGATTGGAAGTTACAAGGAAGAGAGGAGAGAGACAGATAATCCCAAAAATCAAACAGTGAAGCTCTAGTTTTGGATCCAGTGAGAGATACCCACTCAGAATCAATTAGTGAACAACCACCTTATCAGGACAGCAGCCATGAGCTATGGAGATAAATTCAGAGGAAAAAGAGAAAGCAATCTGTATCTGCCAGTATTCTGACATTGGGCAGGAAAAACAGTATGTACATATATATTTAAATGACCACAAAGCAACAATTTTAATCCATCACTGAGACAATATAAAACAATAAAATAACTAAGTGTAGTACGTGCTGAATAAGAAGTGATCAGCGTTCAATGGGGATTATCAGGGAAGACTTCTTGGAAGAGGCAGGATTTTACTGATTTTAAAGACAAATCTGGCCTATTTGGAGGGGGAGGGGGTAGTGACAAGTAAGGGAAGGGTTAAGAGGCAGGAGGACAGCAGGAATCACAAGGGCTAGTTTAGAAAGTTAACAAGATCATCAAAATAATTACTCATAGATCACAGGGAATTCACTATCAAAGAATAAGTGTATAAAACTGTCCCCCCCAAAATCATCTTAAACCTCTCAGACACAATACTGACAGAGTACTTAAATAACAGCAACAATATAGAAACCTATGCTTAAGTGTTTCCAAGCTGGCCTCAAAATATTTACATATATATATAAAAATTCACAAAGTGACAGAGCAATTCAAGATGTCTGAAAGCAGGAAACAAGAGTAAGGACATTTTGCAAGTTTCTGCCAAGACAGTGGAGTTTTTTTTAATAAATATGCATATATCTGCCCTAAATAAACACATAAAATAAATATGTTGATTTAAAGTATTGGACACCTGATATTTCAGCAATAGCTTTTCAATTTCGTCATTTTTTTTTAAATCATTTCAAACTTAAGAAAGAGTTGCAAGAATACTACAAAGAATTCACATATACCCTTAGCCCATATTTCACAACTGACATTTTACCAGATATATTTGATCATTTTCTCTCCCCCCCGCCCCGGGAACAGACACACACACACACACACATTACTTTCTTCTGAAACATGCGACAGTACGTTGCACACATGATACCTCTTACCCCTAAATATTCCAGGGAGATTTCTAAAACACAAGAACAATCTGTTATATAACTACAGTACAATGATGAAAATTAAGAAATTAACAGTCATATATAAAACACTATAATCTATAGGTCTTATTCTTTTTTAATAGGTCTTATTCTATTCCCAATTATCCATACATCTTTTAAAGAAAACAAAAAAAATATGATTCAAATACAATCCAGGATCATACACATTCAATGATATTTCTCTAGACATATCATTTTTTAATTTATGTAAGGCAAACTTAAACTTAATAAATCCAGGAAAAATAGTGCCCAGCAATTTTATCGCACTTAATTTTTTCCATTCTATTTACATGCTGTATTACGATAGTCTTCCATGTTTTAAGAAAAAAAAAAGAAACTGGAGAGGCTTATACTTAAGTATATGAAGCGCAGTAAATGCTTTGTCACCCACAACGAGACCCACAAGACTGCTGTACTCTTGCCAGCTTATTCCTATTTCCCATTTAATCATCAATACCTTGAGAGCAACAAGCCTCGCTCGTCTTTGTATCCCTCATAATTTACACACAGCTATGAATGTTTGAAGGGCAAAGTAAGCTTGATGTTTGAAAGATGCTTCAACAGGACAGATAAAACAGGTCTATCTTTTCAGGTTAAGGTTAAGATTAATCTCCATTAGGACTCTCCATGATAGAGAAAAGGGAACTGTATGTTAAAATGATTAGAGAATGAGTGTCTTCACCTGCTAATCATTTAGAATAAAGAAAAATGCCCCATCTTCCTCCCCTCCACTATGAACACTGACTCCTTGGTCCAAGTCCCTTCCATAGCTAAGGCAGTGCTGTCATTTTCCATTGATTCTAAGAAGCACAATTATTCACATTTCAACAGCTCTGATATCGATGGCATCTTACTGCTGCTGTGGGCCAAGTGGCAGTCATAACACCGTTCATGACACTGTCTATGTAAGATCAAGAAAGCAATAGCATCAAAACATGCAGAATGAGTGTCAGCTTGGGAGAAAACTCCAGAGTAGGTAGATAGTAAAGCACTCTTGTAAGAAATGCTACAAGGAGAGACCGTGTGGGAATACACCAACACGACAACTTGGAGTCAGAAAGTAACTCAAAAACTTGGACTCTGAACGTGAATAAAATTCAGGAATATCATACCTAAGTCATGTCACTTCAGTTTTCCTTTTTAATCTATGTTCTTCCAATAAATGTAAAATGAACATTCTGAAGGATAGAAAAGCATTTTATCATAGCTTAATTGTCAAGGTTATTTCTCAGTGGAACATAAAATAATGGTGTATCTTATAATTAATGGCATCTCAGATTCAAGAGAACACAGTATTTCCAGAGAGAGCTGCGCTCCATTCTTGAAAAGCTCCTTCAGAAAAAGACCACAGCCAAACCAGAAAGCCCCCAGCTTTCAATTGCTCCAGACACTGACAAGGTTCTTGCAGGCCAGCAGGGCACTGCAACATTCAAGCAACCACTTCCTGAGGCCACATTTCAGAAGGCAGTGTGTCTATCTGCGTTTTAACACGCTCCTGGCTCCTAACAGGGCCGGCAAACCACAGAGGGAGACAGCATGACACACATAACCCTACAAACCAAAACACAGCTGGGATGCTAAATCTAGACCTATCAACCTTGACAGTACCTTTTTAATTACTATTTTTCCCTAATTCTCTAGAGTGATTTTTTTTTTAAACCTGGAAGCTGCCAACAGCATTTTTTGTTATTGGCCAAGTTATTCTGAGTATCATATCCAAATAATGAAACACAGATCAACTATTTTAAAGCAAAAGACCTTTAAGAATGAATATTCTTGCACCTTGTTCATGTTAATGTATTTTTACCTAATTTTAAATTTTTATACTTTAGGGACTTCCCTGGTGGTCCAGTGGCTAAGACTCCACACTCCCAGTGCAGGGGGCCTGGGTTCGATCCCTGGTCAGGGAACTAGATCCCACACGCTGCAGGCAACTACGAGTTCGCACGCCACAACTAAAGATGCTCCACGCCGCGATTTAAAAAAAAGATCCCACATGATGCAACGAAGACCCGAAAGAGCCAAATAAATAAGTAAATATTTTGTAAAACTATTTTAAAAAAATTTTTTATACTGTAGAGCTAAGCATACACATAAATACATTTATATATGAATGAACTTTTAGAGATAAAAGTGTATTTCAGATTGCTTGAGGACAAACTTCAAAAACTGACATAATTTCCACTTACGAATGTTCACAGACATAGACAATTATAATTACATATACTATATAACTATGACTTGAGTCAGCAAAATATACAAAGCTGCAAACTCAATCATTAATCACAAAATGTTTTGCCCAGGTAACAGTGTTGCTATACAAAGATGAATGAAAATGGTTCTTATCTAAAAAGCTCACAGTCTATCCAAGGAATCCGGTAAGAGTCCATTCCACCACCATTTGCCAGACAAGAACACTAAGGCTCAGAGACATAAACTTGTCCAAGGTAAAATGGTTAGTTGCCGATCAGGTCGAGAAAGAAGTCAGATCTCATTTCCAATCAGCAATCCCATAACACACGAATCGAAACAAAGTCTACTTATTCAGCAATGTTCTAGGCATCAGGTTACCCCTCAGGTAATTAGTACCCAATTCTATAGATGAGGAAACCACTGTGATTGGCCCATGGTGATTCAGGACTGACAGGTCCCAAAGTCGTGAGCCCCCATCACTGCACCACACTGCCTCTGACTCCACAACAACGGACATTTGCAGGCTCTGACCCTCCCTCAAAAACGGCCTGACACAGCACGAAATTAGTGCCGTAAAGCTACGCTAAATTCTCCCTCCGACTTAGAATTTAATGGCGAGAAATGCAAGAGTTATTACCTTGCAATAGAGAAAAACAAAAACAAAAAGCCTCCATTATCACACCTGGAAAAACACATAAAAAGCCAACCAAAATTTTACAAACTATTATAAAAGTAAATTGTGACAACCCCTTCACTTCACTGTCCGGCCCCACCAGCCTTGGGCACAACAGCAGACAGAACAAAGCCTCTGACATTAGTTTATGTTTACTGCAAGGAATCATCAGTGACTTCTAATTAAACTGTTAAAACGTCTCTACTAACGTCTCTGTGGTTAACACGTTATTTGCATACACACACATTTGTGTGTATATGTGTATACAAATATTTGCTTCTTTGCTGCCCGTCTGAACCAGGATTACAATAGAGATAATATCAGAATCCAAAGGGAGGCATTTCAAGCCCATTCACAAGGCATAGAGAAACCTTGACTGCAAGCTGTGGGAAGGTGCCAACACCTTAGTGGTGGCAAAGCTCACTGTAAATTCATCATTAAAAAGTGAAATGGCATTTGGGTTTCCAAGTTAACCCAAAAATCCTTTATAAGTCTGAAGTATTATTATAAAAACATTATTCTCAGCTGCACCCATTCTTTCTTTGGGAAAACGCATGTTGAGTTCCTTTGTCCAACAATCAGGAACTGCCCAAGAAAGGGCAGGTGACTATAGCACGTAACCCCTGTCACTCTTGGGCATCACAAATTAGGGAAAGCTGAGGTTCAACACATTGCCTTCAGGTCACACACATAGTAAGGGGCAGAGATGAACAGGAGAAATGAACAGTCACACCTCAGGACCTCAAGGTCTATCAATATCCATGCTCCTTCCACCAAACCACAGTCCTAGGCATTTATTTAATATGTGTCTGAGCAACCTCTTGGGTGAAGCACAGGAGGGGCAGGGGGCCTATCTGAAACAACAGGAACATCTTTCGCCAAATCCTGGGGCCTCTGGCTCTCTCAGATCTAGTAAGCACCCCCACCCATACCTGGAAAGATCTACTGATCCAGCCCCAGGCTGAAGCACTGGGTAACACTCCGCTAGTTGCAGGCTAAGTGAAATCAAATGTAACACTTTTGCTTTAGCGAGGCGCTGAAGAAACCCTAGTAACAATCAGATCCGTGGTGAAGAACCACCCACTGCCACTACTCAAGAGAAATCAAGGTCAAGTAAATCACATCAGCCTTCCCAAAACAGTAATCTGAAGCATTCCATTTTTAAAGACAGTTGGCAATCATGTGCAAAAGAAAAAGGCACACATAATAATGGTAAATGTCCTAAATTACATTTGGTGATATAGTGTCAGGAAATAACTTTTATTTAAGTTATTTGATGATGATTTCATTCAAGATTTCTTGTGGATAGACTGCATGATGAATACCTTTCAGTTACGATCTTTGTTCATTTTCAAGAGAGCTACATTTTGCATGGATGAACACACCAGAATAGGTTCTCCTTGCTGTTTCATCAACACAGAAACTACTAGTTCCGAGAGTGTGGGAGAAAAAAGAAAACCACATTACACAATTTATCTAAGGGCACATGTTTTATTAATACATATGGCTTCATAAATGCTTTAGTATAAAACAGTCTTTTAAAATGAAGTACCTGTTAATGAGAAATACAAGATCAACAGGCTGAAAAACCAACTATATCTGCCTCTCTTATTCTGAAGATGACAGAAAAATAGAACCATTCCTTCTACTTCAGCGAATGCGGCATGTCTTTTCATTAAGACAAAGCAGTGGGGCTTCCCTGGTGGCGCAGTGAGAGTCCACCTGGCGACGCAGGGGACACGGGTTCATGTCCCGGTCCGGGAAGATCCCACGTGCCGCGGAGCAGCTGGGCCCGTGAGCCATGGCCGCTGAGACTGCGCGTCCGGAGCCTGTGCTCCGCAACGGGAGAGGCCACAACAGTGAGAGGCCCGCGTACCACCAAAAAAAAAAAAAAAGACAAAGCAGTGCATAATTCCCTAAAGACAAAGTTTTCCAAAATCTTATAAAATGAAAAGACACTGTTCAAATATATCCAACAATGCCACCCTGCTGATACTAAAATAACTGACCGCTGAGCTCCTTTGACAGAGAACGAGGTCACTCTGCATGGGTTCATCAGAAGTTCCCACTAACACTCCCAAGCATCTCTGAAAGGGGTACGAATTCCCAAAGCTCTACTTCACCTACATTCTACTGAGCCAACTCAAAATTTTAAAAGAGAATAATAAATATCATCATGTAAATCCCTAAGTGTATGCTGCAAACATAGGAAGAGAAAGTATACATTTGGAGATGCTTTTTAAAAATGTGACAAGAGTTCAAGAGCATTTTAACAGCTTTACTGAGATAAAATTTATATACTCTAAAATTCACCCGTATAGACTGTGCCATTCAATGCGTTTCAATATTATCAATACTTGCAGGTGTGCAACCATCAACAGTTACTCCTAGCCCCCAACTCGCACCACCAACACCCTCAGCCCTAGGCAACCACTGATCTACTTCCTGCCTCTACAGATTTGCTTATACTGGACATTTCATAAAAATGGAATCATACACTATGTGGTCTTTTGTGACTGGCTTCTTTCATTGAACACAACGGTTCTGAGGTCAAAAGCATCTTGAAGAAGCTGGGATGCTGATACTCATGGTGCCTTCCACTCACTCATTCCATCATCAAGTGTCTCTTGAGCACCTTCCACAGGTGAGACAGACGCCACATGGGTCACAATGGGACCTGAAGGTGAATTTGGCCCTCAAGGAGCTTACAGTAGAATAAAGATGCTAACACAGCTATAAAAAACTTTTTTTAAAAATGTAGAAAACAGTGACTGCCAAGAGAAAAATATAGACAAAATACCATGTGAGTTCAGATGAAAGCAAAGTAAATAGGATCAAGAAAAGTTCTGATAAGGCAACCTTTGAGCTCATCACACACACATATACAAATAGTTAAAATCAAGTTTAACAACACAGGGATGGAGGCATTTCCTACAGAAGCAAACCCACACTCCTTAGCTCTGTTCCATCCATATTTACTCCTGTACTCTGATCTCCCACACAGTACCTGCATTCCAAATAACTGTAACTAGTTATAAGTCCCAGAAATCACTAAGCCCTTTATGATCCTAACTGCTCCACCCAACATTTCTTCTCCCAGGAAACGCCCTTCCTCCTTTCCATCATCCCCCACCATCAATCCCATCATGTCTGGTTGGTGAACTCCTATTTATCCTTCGATATTCAGCTGAAATATTACCACCTCTTTCACGAAGTCTACCCTGACCTCCCCAGTTAGAGTTAGTCCTTATTCAATTCTTTATGATACATGTGTACCTCTATTACAGCTAATCTGCACTGTTCAGCTATGAAATCTCAGCACTTAGTATAGAGTCAGGCACACAGCCAGTACTAAATAAATGTTTGTTGGAACAAGGGCACAGAACACCAAGTGAAACGCAAAGAGGGTGGCCAACCCGAAGTGTGTGAAAGGAGGCAGTGAAGTAAGAGCCCCAGACATTACGTTAAACGAGGAAAAAAAGAAAGGGACATTTACGGATTACCTGCTATATTTCAGCACGGGTACATTATCTCATTTACTCTCCATGACAACCATATGAAATCAGTCTCTCCATCTTATCCTGGAGGAATCTGAAATAACTTATACAAGATGACACAACTATTAAGTGGCAAAAGCTCTTTGAACACTAAACATACACTCCGTGTGTGTGTGTGTGTGTGTGTGTGCGTGTGTGTGTACGTGCACACGCTTCTACTCACAGGTTAATTCAGCTACAGCCTTTCCATTTCCTATTTGAAGAAACTGGGGTGCATCTCCTTTGGAACTCTGTTACTGAAAGCACACAATCACATTACATCACTGCCAGCAAAGGAAAGGTGATGTTTCACTCGGCCTTCGCATCCTCCCCCCTGGGTCTGGCTAGTCCAGTACAAACCATGCCTCCTGAGGCGCATCAGAAATAACACTGTAAGCTTGAGTACTAGAGAAGCCTCAGTACTGTTCAATTAAATGAATTTCACTTGGATGAAGAGAAGGTAGTTCTCAAAGTATAACATGGCCTTTAAAAGTTTCAGGTCAAAGTCCTATAAGCAACAATAAAAAAAAAAAAAAAAAAAAAAAAGCAATGTTAAAAATTATTGTTTTTTAAAGTTTCACTTTGCCATTTTTGCAAAAATCATTTTGCAAAAAGATGAACCTGGGTTATGAAACAATGGTTTAATCAGTAGAGGTATAATGTTTAACAGCACCAGAAACAAAGAATTAGAGGAAGCAATTTATCATCTGTATGTTTATCAGGCTTGATAAAAAATTATTTTTTAATTATACAGCCTATGTTTTTCTTAAAGATTTTTATTAAAAAACTAATAAAATATGTCAAAGGTCAAAGAATAATCATGAAAAGAGGATTATAACCTCCCATAAACTTATAATAATCAATCTAAAATGTTTCTGAGAAAGATTAAGCAACCTTTTTAGAAAAGTTGTATAAAGGTGTCACAAAAGTAGTTTATGGGCTCGATCTCATGAAATTCCCAGAGAAGTCAACATGTTATTTAGAAAAGTTAAAGAAACACATTATGCCCAGGAGGTATCTATACTAACGCACAAAATTAAACAGAAGTTGCTCGGCCATACCAGAGAAGAAGACAGAGTTGTCTGGCCTTCAATGACTGCAAGAATGCATATTGTACACAAGCGTTAAAGCCATCTTTCTTGCTAAAAGCACAAGTTTCGAGAAGGAAAATGAATTGAGGGCTGTTGGAGGTATTTTGTTAAAATAATTACATTTTGTGAAATTAATTTCTTCAAATAATTATAAGGACAATATTCAGAATCCATAACCTGGCTGGCTGCAGTAGTGAAACAACAGAAGTGTTCTGGGTGACTTGTCAATCTCAAATACTGCTTTAATATTTTTTATTTAGAACAAATCTATCCTGATTATAGCAACTGATTTTCATATCATTCCTCAGGTTCATCCTCAAAAATGACAGCGAGTAATCAATATTTTATCTTATTTTTTAAAGTCATGAGATGACCATTATGTCAACAGCAACACTAACTGCATCTGAAGGATTTAGTGTAACCACCAAATAAGATGTAAAGCAAATCTAATATAGTTACATGAATTATTATCACTGTAGCACACGGTGATACGGAGAAAATGGGATGTATTAGGTTAATGCCCATATGAGCTGAGCCAAATCCTTACTTTTTCTTTTATCGTTGTTAGTGCTTAGCTATTTATGCGTTTGAGCCAGCTCCCTGGTCTCCCAGGCCTCCCCTACCGGCCTAAGGGGATGCAGGCGGTGGGTTTTCCTTCCAATCCACCAGAAACCAAACCAATCTTCAGCACTCCTGAGTTTCCAGACACCAAACCCTCAGGCTTCAAAGAGCTGGTCCCGGAGCCTTGAGGAAGTGAAGGAGAGCAAAGATCATCCCTTTCAGTTTTGCTAGATGATCGCTGAGATGCAGCCAAATGGAAGAAGAGATGGTGAAGGGTAGACTTTCTTTTATTCCACACTGCCTAAACATCTGACCTCAACAAGTCAATGTTTACCTATAGCAAAGCCTGGCATATAACTGCTTTTCATCTTAGCAAGGAGAGGTCAACACCAAGGCAAGGCGAAATGCAGAAAGAAGTATCATAAAAGGAGGTCCTGAGAGGACAAATGAGTAAATGAAAGCTGTGGGATCTAAGGGAGAGGGGTCAGTAAATCACAATCACAGCACCACGTGGTGAGTGCTATGATAGGAAAGGTACATACAGGGTGCTGTGCAACCCCTCAGGAGGTGCATCTAACCCAGACCTGGAGTCAGAAAAAAACGTCTAAGTAAGTGAATTCTAGGCAGGGATGTGAACAATGAGGAAGAGTTAGCCAGATAAAGTCAGGGAGGAGGTGAGGTGGGCTGGGGTGGGGGGGGTAGGCAGTTGGAGGAACAGTGGTGAGACAGAAGAGACAACACAGAAAAAGACCAAAAGATAAGCTCAAGGACACAAGAACTGCTAGACAGAAAGTTCAACATGACACATGGGCGTCTGGGAGATGATGCAGGACACTACAGCAGAGACGGATTCTGCAGGACCTTGTTGGCTACATAAAAGAAACTTAGACCTCACCTGAGAGGAAGGGGGAACCTCTCAAGAGGAATGACATGACTGGTTTTACACTTTGGAAAGACTACTAGGGCTGCAGTGGGAACAGCCTGGGGAACGTGAGACTGACGGCCGGGACCCCAAGCAAGAGACGGTTAGAACAAGGCAGGAGAGAGAGGACGGTGGCCAGACTAGGGCAAGGACACCAGGGATGGGAGAAACTGTAATACCTGAAACCGGGAAAAGCAAAATGCAGAGCAAGGCCTGTGGGTGTTCCCTGAAGGGTAACAGCAACAACGGCGTGAGCCAGCAAAAACAGTAAGTCAGTCCCGCCAACAATGTCAATACACAGGGGCTTTCAGCAGCCATCTAGCTCCCCACCATACGATCTGCAAGATGTTCTAACCCCATCAGGCCTTTAAGTAAAGAGACAGCTATCCTTACCACCCTGTAATTTCAAACTCCAATCCTTTGATGCTGGCTAATTAAAACCAGTATTTCAATTAACCACTCAGTCAGGGGAACCAGGGCATGCACAACCAGAATACTGTCTTAAGCGTGCCATAGCAATTCCAGGAAAAATTCTGAAGAGCCTTACCATAATGATTCACGTGGGTTCCCAACACTTTTCAAGAAACACTCAAGTACAGTGACAGCTGTCAACAAAGTGTCAAGTAGCCCTGGGGGCAGAACAGGTTTAAAAAGAGGACTTAAAAGCACTTATTGTTACCTGGTAGCGCTGGACAGGTAATTCTTAATAAACCAGGGAGACAGGAAAGGGTAAACAGAAGAAATGAAATGCTGAGTCAGACTTTACTTTTTTAAATGTTTTTTTACAAGGAAAAACATCATCAACAACAATAACCTACTATGTGGCTGACAGGTGGAGGGGTCAGGGGACTAACTTTAATACCTCCACTTTAAGTAGGAAAATATTTCAAATTCTCTTGGGCAATTTATTTGAAGAGATCTGGGCCATCCAGATCATACCCTCAACCTCTATCAAATTCCAAGAAAGGCAAAAATATTGTTAATCGAGTGTTTATTTTACAACTGGCATATTAAATTTAAATCAACAATAGTGTTTTTACATATTGTACGCCCTATACTTTACAATCCATTAGAGCTGCTTATATAACCAATGTCTGATATTTTGTTTTATAAACCTTGAAGCATGATTATAAAACATACTTTATATTCATTTTCTCTTTGTAGTTTATGACATATTATGAGTGAGATTCATGATTTACTTGATTGTTACACCCAATAACAACACCTGTTCTTTCAGAAAATACGATCCACTATCCCTTTTGTGTCCAAAACCCACTGCAGCAAAAAAAGGGGGAGGTTCTTTAAAACAGCTTCTCTCTTTTTCCCCTGGTCACTGAAGTTACTTTCTTCCAGCTCCTGAGTACTGTGACTCCACGGCATAATGACATTTCTAATCTACAGTATATGCAACGCACATAAAAAAAGAGCTGCTTATTTCTAGTCACTTGGAAACAGGTAGGGAATTTCTGGCCCACTTGATTTCACACCACTTGGAAGCACCAATGAAAAGTAAATTATGCTACAGCAGTCGCAGGGTAGGGGCCGCTGAAGATTTAATAAAAGGCAGCTGAGGCACCAGTGGTCAGTTAACTAAGAAATCAAAGGGCAGAAGTTCCAAGTCACAGAAAATTCTGGAAGATGTGACTCACTGATATTTCAGGACCTACTCAGCTTCTCTCCCTGTAATTCCTTTCCTCTTCTGCTGCAGCTTTTGCTTTTCTGTGTTGACTCCCCTTTCAACCATCCCAAAATACCATGGAATATACAATATACTGTCAATGATCTGTTCCATTTTTTTTTTTAAGTTTTCTATTTTCTCTTCTCAATTTCAAATAGAGTTTAAATGTGTGCTGGTTTCTTAAATACGACACAAAGAGTGATGAATCAAGTGGCACAGGGGAAAGCAGCCTAGACTAGGGGAAAAAGGACAGAAGTGTGAGTCTGCCACTAAACAGCCATGTGGCCTCAGTCACCAACTCAACCCAAATCCTCCTCTGCCTTTGCCACTTCTACCTCGACTGTGTCTCTGCTGTCTTCCCTGCCTCGGATTTCCAACTAATGCTGTACATTATCCACTTGTACCATTTCACCTCCCCTGCTCACAGAGCTTCTGTTTTACCCTCCCCAGCCTCAAGTAGCTAAAGATAACTTTTTTTTTTGGCTATAGGGCCAGTTAAGGACAAATAAAAATGCTTATGAGGCTGCTTATTTTTTCAAGAAAGTGAAAATGGCTTCATTTAGTGCTATGGTGGAAAACACATATACTTACCATTTAGATTTGTTTGTTAAATATAAAAATATCAATGAGGAAATCAACACTGAATTTTTAGCCATAAAAATGTTATTAATAACTGAGTATATCTGAAAAGTATCAACTAATGCAACTTTCTAAACCTGTACCCTAAATTTAAAAGAAACTGCTCAGCAGCCACTAGGCCCAAAGGATAAGATTAAACTCCTTAACTTCCCCAACCTTCCCACCCATGAGACCCCCACTAGAACCCTTTATCTCGTCTGTGCAGTGACTCTGCCAGGAAAACCTTCAACACCAATGCCCCCACCCCTCTTATGCTCAAGGTGTGGCTCAAGTCCACTTCCCCTGATGGACTGCCTGCCCAAGTTCTTGAACTTCTTTCTCTGAAGTCCTAAAGCCCTTTCTAGATCTCTTAGATATTCTATCTCACTTACACATTCATTCACCTACTCCAAAGTTCTGACTGAGCAGGGGAAGAGTACTACATTAGTACTTATTCACTACACTATAATGCTAAACATGATTTGACCAAACTAATAGTTCCTTGAAGTCAAAGAGCACTTCCATGCTAATATTTGTTGACGGATAAAGAGTTCAACCATCCATTAAATATAGATTGTTTATGGATTTCTTTTTAAGAACAGAATATACTAACAAGAGAATTTGATCTAAATCATACCTTTAAATCAATAGTGTATACATTTCTTCCTTTCAGGAAGTGTTACTGCACATGCAAAAAAAAAAGGGCAGTGTCGGGGCTTCCCTGGTGGCGCAGTGGTTGAGAATCCGCCTGCCGATGCAGGGGACACGGGTTCGTGCCCCGGTCTGGGAAGATCCCACATACTGCGGAGCGGCTGGGCCCGTGAGCCATGGCCACTGAGCCTGTGCATCCAGAGCCTGCGCTCCGCAAAGGGAGAGGCCACAACAGTGAGAGGCCCGTGTACCACACAAAAAAAATAAATAAATAAATTTTTTTTTTAAAAAAAAAGGGCAGTGTCAAGACACTGGCATCAACAAATTGTCACATATTAAAAGTTGGAAACCGAGACACTGCAACTCCCTTCACTTCTTGTAACTCAGGTCAAAGGAACAAGCACAGCTTGTTACTGTGAACTCTCCCTACAATGTTAGGTCTAAATGAGCCTTAAAGAGCTATTTTAAAATAAATAGGAGGGCCAGATTCTGGGAGAAAAATACATAGAACATATAGACAGATCTGCTTCCCTAAACTGGCTATTTAGTTTGGGCTATGCTATTTCCTGCTTAAATTGGTTTCCTGCAATTTGTTAAGACTGCCAAATACTCAGTGATCTCAGTGATATACTTAAAAAAAAAAAATCAGCAAATCTTTCTTATTTTTCCCAATGACAAGAAATGTACAGAGAAACTTGCACAGTGAGGATAATAATAAAAGTGAGTTCATTTGTCTTTTAACCCAGATTCAGCATTTTCATCTGGTTGCTAGTGGTTTAGGTAACCAACAAATTGCCTCCTAATAACATTTCTGCCTGATATTTCATATTGACCTGGGGACACAGTTTCTTCAGCAATAAGCAGGATCAAACATGAGAGATCTGACCTCACTGTAAACCCGAAAAACTAAAGGATCAAGGTGGAAAGGAAAAAAATCAATATCCAACACTAATCTTTAAAATCAAAAAAATTCAAGATGTTAATGAAAAGGTAAGTTTATACCAGCGCAAGGTATCCCTTTATGTCAGCCTAAAAAAAAAAAAAACCTGATATAAAAGCAAACCAGCTACATCAGCATCCACGCAGTAGGAGCTCCCAAGAATTGCTGCCACCAGTGCCTGTGTCCCCAGCGTGAGCTGCAGTAACCCCACACCCCCGCCTCTCCAGGATACCCTCCAAGACCAGCAGACCCAACCAACTGCATGAGGATGAGCTAACAGACCTTAAAGCTAAGACCTTAAAGACAGCAGCCATTATTTAAAACATTAATTATCATTTTTTTGGTGTTTTTCCCCCCAGCTCAATCATAAGCTCTAGGAGAAACTGTGCCTGTCTTGTTCATCACTGTATATCCTCAGCAGTAGCAGAGGGTTGAGCGCATAGTAAATGCTTATATTGAGGAATACTATACACAGCAACAGTCAGCGCTACCCACCACCAGTCCCTCCCATCAGGAAACCTGCAGAAGCCTCTTAGATAGCCTCATCCACCAGAGGGCAGACAGCAGAAAAAGAACTGCAATCCTGCCTGTGGAAGGAAAACCACATTCACAGAAAGATAGACAAGATGAAAAGGCAGAGGGCTATGTACCAGATGAAGGAACAAGATAAAACCCCAGAAAAACAACTAAATGAAGTGGAGATAGGCAACCTTCCAGAAGAAGAATTCAGAATAATGATACTGAAGATGATCAAGGACCTTGGAAAAAGAATGGAGGCAAAGATCGAGAAGATGCAAGAAATGTTCAACACAGACCTAGAAGAATTAAAGAACAAACCAACAGAGATGAACAATACAATAACTGAAATGAAAAATACACTAGAAGGTATCAATAGCAGAACAACTGAGGCAGAAGAAAGAATAAGTGATCTGGAAGACAGAATGGTGGAATTCATTGCTGCGGAACAGAATAAGCAAAAAAGGATGAAAACAAATGAAGACAGCCTAAGAGACCTCTGGGACATTAAATGCAACAACATTCGCATTACAGGGGTCCCAGAAAGAGAAGAGAGAGAGAGAGGACCTGAGAAAATATTTGAAGAGATTAAAGTCGAAAACTTCCCTAATGTGGGAAAGGAAACAGACACGCAAGTCCAGGAAGCACAGCAAGTCCCATACAGGATAAACCCAAGGAGAAACATGCCAAGACACATACTAATCAAATTGGCAAAAATTAAAGACAAGGGAAAATTATTGAAAGCAGCAAGGGAAAAATGACAAATAACATACAAGGGAACTCCCATAAGGTTAACAGCTGATTTCTCAGCAGAAACTCTACAAGCCAGAAGAGAGTGGCATGATATATTTAACGTGATGAAAGAGAAGAACCGACAACTAATATTACTCTAGCCAGCAAGGATCTAATTCAGATTCGACAGAGAAATGAAAACCCTTACGCACAACCAAAAGCTAAGAGAATTCAGCACCACCAAACCAGCTCTACAACAAATGCTAAAGGGACTTCTCTAAGTGGGAAACACAAGAGAAGAAAAGGATCTACAAAAACAAACCCAAAACAATTAACAAAATGGTAATAGGAACATACATATCAATAATTACCTCAAACGTGAATGGATTAAATGCTCCAACCAAAAGACACAGACTGGCTGAATGGATACAAAAACAAGACCCATATATATGCTGCCTACAAGAGACCCACTTCAGACCAAGGGACACATACAGACTGAAAGTGAGGGGATGGAAAAAGATATTCCATGCAAATGGAAATAAAAAGAAAGCTGCAGTAGCAATACTCATATCAGATAAAATAGACTTTAAAATAAAGAATGTTACAAGAGACAAGGAAGGACACTACATAATGATCAACGGATCAATCCAAGAAAAAGATATAACAATTATAAATATATATGCACCCAACATAGGAGCACCTCAATACATAAGGCAACTGCTAACAGCTCTAAAAGAGGAAATCGACAGTAACACAATAGTAGTGGGAGACTTTAACACCTCACTTACACCAATGGACAGATCATCCAAAATGAAAATAAATAAGGAAACAGAAGCTTTAAATGACACAGTAGACCACATAGATTTAATTGATATTTATAGGACATTCTATCCAAAAACAGCAGATTACACTTTCTTCTCAAATGCGTATGGAACATTCTCCAGGATAGAGTACATATTGGGTCACAAATCAAGCCTCAGTAAATTTAAGAAAACTGAAATCATATCAAGCGTCTTTTCTGACCACAACGCTATGAGATTAGAAATGAATTACAGGGAAAAAAACGTAAAGAACACAAACAGCGGCTAAACAATACGATACTAAATACCCAAGAGATCACTGAAGAAATCAAAGAGGAAATCAAAAAATACTTAGAAACAAATGACAATGAAATCACGACGATCCAAAACCTATGGGATGCAGCAAAAGCAGTTCTATGAGGGAAGTTTATAGCTATAGAAGTCTACCTCAAAAAACAAGAAAAATCTCAAATAAACAATCTAACCTTACACCTAAAGGAACTAGAGAAAGAAGAACAAACAAAACCCAAAGTTAGCAGAAGGAAAGAAATCATAAAGATGAGAGCAGAAATAAATGAAATAGAAACAGAAAGCAATAGTAAAGATCAATAAAACTAAAAGCTGTTTCTCTGAGAAGATAAACAAAATTGATAAACCATTAGCCAGAATCATCAAGAAAAACAGGGAAAGGACTCAAATCAATAAAATCAGAAATGAAAAAAGAGAAGTTACAACAGACACCACAGAAATACAAAGCATCCTAAGAGACTACTACAAGCAACTCTATGCCAATAAAATGGACAACCTGGAAGAAATGGACAAATTCTTAGAAAGGTAGAAGCTTCCAAGACAGGAAGAAATGGAAAATATGAACAGACCAATCACAAGTAATGAAATTGAAACTGTGATTAAAAATCTTCCAACAAACAAAAGTCCAGGACCAGATGGCTTCACAGGTGAATTCTGTCAAACATTTAGAGAAGAGCTAACACCCATCCTTCTCAAACTCTTCCAAAAACTTGAAGAGGAAGGAACACTCCCAAACTCATCCTACAAGGCCACAATCACCCTGATACCAAAACCAGACAAAGATACTACAAAAAAAGAAAATTACAGACCAATATCACTGATGAATATAGATGCAAAAATGCTCAACAAAATACTAGCAGAGTCCAACAACACAGTAAAAGGATCATACTAGATGATCAAGTGGGATTTACCCCAGGGATGCAAGAATTCTTCAATATATGCAAATCAATCAATGTGATACACCATACTAACAAATAGAAGAATAAAAACGATATGATCATCTCAATAGATGCAGAAAAGCTTTTCACAAAATTCAACACCCATTTATGATAAAAACTCTCCAGAAAGTGGGCATAGAGGGAACCTACCTCAACATAATAAAGGCCATATACGACAAACCCACAACAAACATCATTCTCAGTGGTGAAAAACTGAAAGCATTTCCTCTAAGATCAGGAATGAGACAAGAAGGTCCACTCTCACCATAATTATTCAACATAGTTTTGGAAGTCCTAGCCACAGCAATCAGAGAAGAAAAAGAAATAAAAGGAATACAAATTGGAAAAGAAGAAGTAAAACTGTCACTCTTTGCAGATGATGTGATACTATACATACAGAATCCTAAAGATGCCACCAGAAAACTACTAGAGCTAATCAATGTATCTGGTAAAGTTGCAGGATACAAAATTAATGCACAGGAATCTCTTGCATTCCTATACAGTAAAAATGAAAAATCTGAAAGAGAAATTAAGGAAACATCCCCATTTACCACTGTAACAAAGAGAATAAAATACCTAGGAATAAACCTACCTAGGGAGACAAAAGACTTATATGCAGAAAACCATAAGACACTGATGGAAGAAATTAAAGATGATACTAACAAATGGAGAGGTATACCATGTTCTTGGATTGTAAGAATCAATATTGTGAAAATGACTATACTACCGAAAGCAATCTACAGATTCAATGCAATCCCTATCAAATTACCAATGGCATTTTTTACGGAACTAGAACAAAAAATCTTAAAATTAGTATGGAGACACAAAAGACCTTGAATAACCAAAGCAATCTTGAGGGAAAAAGACAGAGCTGGAGGAATCAGACTCCCTGACTTCAGACTCTACTACAAAGCTACAGTAATCAAGACAATATGGTACTGGCACAAAAACAGAAAATTAGATCAATGGAACAGGATAGAAAGCCCATAGATAAACCCACGCACCTATGGTCAACTAACCTATGACAAAGGAGGCAAGCATATACAATGGAGAAAAGACAGTCTTCAGTAAGTGGTGCTGGGAAAACTGGACAGCTACATGTAAAAGAATGAAGTTAGAACACTTCTTAACAACATACATAAAAATAAACTCAAAATGGATTAGAGACCTAAATGTAAAACCGGACACTATAAAACTATTAGAGGAAAACATAGGAAGAACACTCTTTGACATAAACCACAGCAAGATATTTTTTGATCCACCTCCTAGAGTAATGGAAATATAAACAAATGGGACCTAATGAAACCTCAAAACCTTTGCAGAGCAAAGGAAACCATAAACAAGACGAAAAGACAACCCTCAGACTGGGAGAAAATATTTACAAACGAATCAACTGAAAAAGGATTAATCTCCAAAATATATAAACAGCTCATGCAGCTCAATATTTAAAAAACAAACAACCCAATCCAAAAATGGGCAGAAGACCTAAATAGACATTTCTCCAAAGAAGACATACAGTTGGCCAAGAAGCACATGAAAAGCTGCTCAACATCACTAATTATTAGAGAAATGAAAATCAAAACTACAATGAGGTATCACCTCACACCAGTCAGAATGGGCATCATCAGAAAATCTACAAACAACAAATGCTGGAGAGGGTGTGTAGAAAAGGGAACCCTCTTGCACAGTTGGTGGGAATGTAAACTGTTACAGCCTTATGGAGAACAGGATGGAGGTTTCTTAAAAAACTAAAAATAGAACTACCAAATGATCCAGCAATCCCACTACTGGGCATATACCCAGAGAAAACCACAATTCAAAAAGACACATGCACCCCAATGTTCATTGCAGCACTATTTACAATAGCCAGGTCATGGAAGCAACCTAAATGCCCACCGACAGACGAATGGATAAAGAAAATGTGGTACATATGTACAATGGAATATTACTCAGCCATATAAAGGAAAAAAATTGGGTCATTTGTTGAGACGTGGATGGATCTAGAGACTGTCATACAGACTGAAGGAAGCCAGAAAGAGAAAAACAAATATCGTATATTAACACATATATGTGGAATCTAGAAAAATGGTACAGATGAACCAGTTTGTAGGGCAGAAATTGAAACACAGATGTGCAGAACAAATGTATGGACACCAAGGGGGGAAAGCCGTGGGCGGATGGAGGTGGTGGTGTGATGAATTGGGCGATTGGGATTGACATGTGTACACTGATGTGTATAAAACTGATGACTAATAAGAACCTGCAGTATAAAACAAACAAACAAACAAGAAAAACAACTAAGAGTAAACTTTGTTTGGGTTATTTGTATGGAAATACGTTAATATAAATGTTTCAGACATTACATGAAATTTCTAAAAATCTTATATGTTCTGGTATAATGTTATAAGTCATAATTCTAGTTATTACTTTAAAATGTATATCTCAGAAATAACTAAATTTCCTTGTCAATTGCATTATTATGAACTTTCATCAAATCTTTAACCATGGTCATTATTAAGTCTTTTGTCATTTACAGACAGTTCTGGGTGTACTCTGATGCTTTCGCAAAAATGTTCCTATAAAAGGGTTTCATCTTCAAGGAATTCATGGAAAAGACTGACAAGTACAGGTTTCTGTTAACTGACTACACTGCTGAACTGAATGAATAAGCATTTTCAGAACTCTAATGGAAAACTGATGAAGTCATAAAAGTGCTAACAAAAGATCAAGATAAAAAAAATTAATTACATGGGACTGAGTGAACTGATGAGGATGATTATAATTTTTGTGACTTTCTGTTTGAATAAAAAAAAAAATCCCAAAAGGACTCAGAGGCAAAAAATATACAAATCAATTTTCAATGCAAAGTAAAGGAGCTGTTACAGTGGAGGATTACTGGACTCAATGTCAATATTATGACACAGTATGAGTGTGTTTCGTGTTTGGTAATTGCAATCATTGGTGCTTTTGTTGTGGTCATCCGTTTACAATGCTTGTGTCAGCTTATTTATCTCTTGTAAAAATAAAAATAAAAATATATTTTAAAAAAAGCAAACCAATGTAGTTGAGATAACACAGCAAAGAATTTGAGGCAGCCAGGATACAGTTAAGTTCTTTAGAGCACCTTCATTTATTAAAGTGGCATTACAATATGCTGTGTGTCACACAGTATATTATTTTGCCTAAACAGCTTTACATGCAAATACTTACTGCAATGAGTCACTGATCTGATTCAAGATTGGGCAAAAAATAGTTTCAGTGAAGTCTTTAAAGGAAATCACTTTCTTACAGCATAAATTATGTTCTCGAAACTATATATATGACAACACTTAATTCTTATACACAGAAATCCTAGCGCTCTCAGTCCATCAACTCTGCCCTATATTCACACGTATGAATAGCCTAGGGGGCAGGTATGAATTAGAGTCGTGCAAGGAAGAAAGCATTTAAACAAATATTAAAAATTCAACTCACATTTAATATATAATTTACCTGACACTGAAAAATGTAGAAAAGGCTGGTGACATTTTTATCCATATTATTTTTGTAGACTTGAAAAATTATTTCGTAACACATCTAAATTATAAATCTTAAGAAATCTATTATTGGGTACTAACTAAAACCCCAAACGCAGAAGAGAACATTAACTTTGAGGCTGTGTACTTTTAGAAACATATTCTTTAAATGTTAAGAAGAAGAAATATTTGTTAATTTGCACAATCATTGTCTAACTGCATTCTGAACCTAAAGGCAAGGTCACTTCAAAATAGTATGTCGAATATTAGTTCTTTTTTTAGTTTGGGCTGGAATGGGTAACGGAAATATTCTCAAAGAGCCTGAGCTATTAGCCTCGTTGAGCGTTTTTCACATCCAAGTGCAGACAGAAAAAGCAAGTATTTGTATGGCATATGAGGGTACACAGGTGTTCACCAGCTACCCTGAATCTAAGAAATCGATTCCTCCAATACACTCATAACACACAGGTTAGGAAGCGGTGCTAAAGACTGAGGTGAAGACAGCAGACCTCAGGGAAATATTTCCTGGCATCCGTTTACCCACAGTCCTGGGGCAGCTGCGATGTGGAAAAGGCAAGAAACTAGATTCACAAACACACAGAGCTGTCTAGCTCCACAACCTCAGTCACCACATCATTAAAATCACCCGATGAAGCTCACAAGGCCAAGCATTGATAACATCTAGACTAAAGCTGTGCAAGAGAACTTTCTGCAATGATGAAAATGTCCTATGCTGACTGCACTGTCCAATATGGCGGCCACTAGCCACAGGTGGTTACTGAACACTGAAGGGTGACTAGTGTGACACAAGAGATGAAATTTTTATTTTATTTCATTTTAATTAATTGTAATTTAAATATTAATAGCCACATGTGACTAATGGCTACCATCTAGACCGTGTAGTTCTAGCCTGACCAACAAAACACAAGGTGGCATTCAAAGAGTTTTCAGTACCCAGGCTGGTCATGGACCAAAGAGTTCATCAGTCATGTCAAACCAAGAAATGGGAAGGGATGGATCCCTCAGCATAGGCAGAACTTATCTCAACGTCAGTGTCACACTCTGCAGGCCACACCATGAGCCTTTATAGAACGCCTCCCCAACCACACCCACTCTTTCAAAGTATCCTTTTAAGAAACCAACCCAAGAAGGAAAACACTTCCTCTCCTTCAACTCACTGTTGTATAAGAGCAAATATGGGAGAAGGCTAGAAGAACCAACAATCACTTACAGAAAGGTGCTTTCCTAAACTCAAGCAGAACATCACTAAAAAGCAACTCCTTCTCTCCAACTAGTTTCTGTCACATCCTTTCTACAAATGAAGCAAGATGTCATTCAAATGATAATAAAACAGAGGGGTTTACTACATTTGCTCTGGAGTCAAACAGACTTTGAATTCAAGTATCACCTCCACTGCTCACCAGCTGTGTAACTTTGGGCAAGATAATTAATCACTTCAAGTCTCAATTTCCTTCCATGTAAAACAGCTTAATACAGTACCTTCTTCACAGTATTATACAGATTATACAAACTAGAAATAAAGGATTTAACAGAGTACCTGGCACGCAATAAACATTACGTAAATGTTATTTATTACTATTCCATCATTAGTTCACCATCACCATCCTATCTCCTTAACATAGTAGGTAGGAAAGAAATCTACCTAGGGACTTCCCTGGTGGTCCGGTCGTAAGGAATCTGCCTTCCAACGCAGGGGACGCGGGTTCAATCCCTGGTCGAACCCATTAAGATCCCACATGTCACAGGGGAACTAAGCCCACATGCCACAACTACTGAGCCTGAACGCCTCAACTAGAGAGACTTCATGGCACAAACTACAGAGCCCACGCACTCTGGAGCCAGTGTGCCACAACTAGAGAGAAGCCCACACACCACAACGAAAGATCCCGCATGCCTCAATGAAGAGCCTGCGTGCTGCAACTAAGACCCGACCCAGCAAGAATAAAATAAATAATTTTTTTTAAAAAAAAGAAATCTACCTAGAACAAAGCAGATTTAGATCAAATTCCAATTTTTAAAATATCCATATGTCAAAAGATAATGTTGGAAAAGCAGAAAGGGACAAGTCATGGTGTACCTCAGAAGCCAAGAAAAGCAATTCAAATTATATTCTAAGTACCATGGAGATCTACCACTAGGATATGATATGAGCTGATGTATTTTTTTTTTTTTGCGGTAACGCGGGCCTCTCACTGTTGTGGCCTCTCCCGTTGTGGAGCACAGGCTCCGGACGCGCAGGCTCAGTGGCCATGGCTCACGGGCCCAGCCGCTCCGCGGCATGTGGGATCTTCCCGGACCGGGGCACGAACCCGTGTCCCCTGCATCGGCAGGCGGACTCTCAACCACTGCGCCACCAGGGAAGCCCATGATGTATTTTTTTTAAAGATTGCTGAGGCCTCTGTGTGCTTGGCAGAGCATAGAGGGAGGACAAGAGTGGAAGTAGGGAGCCCATTAAGAGGATTCAGCAAAAGACAAGGTAAGAGATGGTGGTTACCTCGATTGGAGCTGCAGCAGTAAAGACAGACAAGCAAAGAACATATCCAAACATATTTTGAAGATGGAGCTGACAAGACTAGCTAATGGTCTAATATAAGAATTAGGAAAGGGACTTCCCTGACTGTGCAGTGGTTAAGAATCCACCTGCCAATGCAGAGGATACGGGTTCCAGCACTGGCCCAGGAAGATCCCACGTGCCACAAGCAACTAAGCCCACGCGCCACAACTACTTAGCCTGTGCTCTAGAGCCCGTGAGCCACAACTACTGAGCTGACATGCCACAACTACTGAAGCACACGCCTAGAGCCCCTGCTCCGCGACAAGAGAGGCCACCACAATGAGAAGCCCATGCACCACAATGAAGAGTAGCCCCCGCTCGCCGCAACTGGAGAAAGCCCACACACAGCAACGAAGACCCAACACAGCCAAAAATTAAAAATAAATAAAATTTTTAAAAGATTTGTAATCCCGTTTATTAAAAAAATAAAATAATTTTTTTTTAAATTAAGAAAAAAAGAAGAAACAACGATGAATCCCAGTGTCATTTACTGGGAAAGATAAAGAGGAGAAGCAACTCTGAAGAAGAATAAAAAGGTTTGTTTTGGATCTGCTAAGTTGAAGAATTTTAAGTGAAGATGTGAAGTAGACAATTGTCGGAGTCAAGTTTCAAGGAGAGGTCAGGGCTAGAGATACAATTTGGGGAGTCACGGGCATCTACACAATGATTCAAAAGGCATACAGTTTGATGACATTAGTGGAAATCAGCAAAGAAGACTAGACTGAGGATGCAAGTAAGGTAGAAGGAAAACCAAGAGTGTGTCCCAGAAGGCAAAAAAAGGGTTTCCAGCAGAGGGCGTGGTCACTTTCTATCTAACCTTAATGAACGATGAACACTTCTTAATGCTAAACAAAAAGTCTGCAAAGGACAAGAACTATTTCTTATTCATCTTGGCACCTTCTGCTCTAAACACATCAGAAGTTCAACTCACGGTTATTGACTTAATGATGAGTAAGAGCGTCACAAATGCCCCCAAGTGAATGGCATTTGGGCAGCATCTCATCTTTCTCAAGGTATTTCAGTCTGTAGCCAGATTTACGACACAAGACCCCTTTCTAATAAATAATGAAAATTCTCGTTTAGTCCAAGATTAATCATCTCAACTATTTTCTCATTGCCATTTCACAACAAAACAGCATGTCCATCCATCAAATTTAGCAGCAATAAGAACAGTGCCAGACACATAGCAGGTGCTCAATAAATATTAGATGGATGAGTAAATGGACAGGGTAAGAGAGAGAAAAGAAAAGAGAAACAGTCTCTTATCCTACAAGATAAGAGAGATAAAATGAGACAATTCTCTATGGATTTCATTTAACATCATATTTTCCTCAATAATTAAGACTATGAAGGAATAAACTTAATAAACTTAAAGACATCTATTAGATAGTAAAATCATTAGAGATTTTCATCTGGAAACAATAAATTAATATTTTCTAAGTTCAATTTTTTTTTAATAAATATTTACTCCCAAGCCTCTCATATCCCTATAAGTAATTCATTTTACACAAAAAGATATGAAATAACCTTCCAAAGCCTAACAGAGGACTCAGGAGCTGGAAGAGAAAAAACATTCCCAAAGACTGTTTGAAAGTAGATTCATTCTACTTTTAGTTCAAAGAATTTTAAAAGACACCCTGGTACTAACCGATACAGTCAGCCTTCCATATCTGCAGGTTCCGCATCCACAGATTCCACCAACCACAGGTTGAAAATATTCAGGAAAAAAAAAAAAAAATTCCAGAAAATCCCAAAAAGCAAAACTTGAATTTGCCATGCAGGCAATTATTTACTTGGCATTTACAGTATATTAGGTATCATAAATAATCTAGAGATGATGTAAAGTATATGGGAGGATGTGCATGGGTTATAAGCAAGTACTACTCATTTTATATAAAGGACTTTCACATCCATGGATTTTGGTATCCAAGGGGGTCCTAGAACCAATACCCATGGATACCAAAGGAAGACTATTCCCCCACAAAATGTCGAACACCCAAAAAACAAAAGACAGAAGTGCAGAAGAACTTGACTATTGAGTGAACTTTTAGCACTTATAATTTTTCTGCTAAGAACTCAGAAATTAAAATTCTGAAATACCTGAGGCACCACCATAAGCACCAGAATACCGCTGAGACTTCGGACCAGACGGAGAGGTCTCCTTCATACGATCAATCACATTTTCCGAAAGCTGAAAAAGCAACATCAAAATAAAATCAATTATAAAAGAACAAGAAAGAAAACAGTACAATAGCATCCAAGTAATTCAGCCATCCATATCAATATGTATAACAAATGTCCTGAAGAAATTAGACTAAATCTAATAGCTGTAACACTAAAAGCAAGTAAGAACAATTTTAGGATTTCAAGATGCACCCCACAGCACTACTTCATTTCTTCTAATGCACTGCTAATTGCTCATTATAAATAACTCTTTTCCTCATTTTATACTGTGCACTAAATTGTAATCTCTGAGAAAATGTAAGCCATCAGAACTCCTTTGACTTTCCTCCCCCGTCCTACAAATAAGGCTTGCAGCAGGCCTTAGCTCCTTCTTTCCCTCCAGCCCCAAATGAAATGGTGTCCCTCCCTCCCTCCCTCCCCTTCAAGGCTAACCACAAACAATCCCTCTTTCAACAGATTTCATTATGCACCAACTTTGTGCCAGCCAACTATGGGTGGCTGAAGTCATCAAGGCGCTTCAAGTCAAGAAGAAACAATCACCATGCATTTAAATATAATGTGAAGGACGTTACTTAACTCAGTTGGCCTGTAATGGAAGGACAGACAACACAATGGACAGATGGGCAGGGCATCTAGAACAGGCTGTGGGAGTGGGGTTGAGCCGGGGGCTGAGAAGGATGAAGAGTACTTAGAAAGAGAAGGAGTAGGATAAGAGTACTCTAAGAAGAGATTACTGCATGAAGCTATCCTTAAGCAGCAGGGCTTATCAGCATAGCAAGGGGAAATATCAAGCAGGCAGTTGGCAACAGGGTGGAGGCTCTGAGGAACACTCAGGCTAGGAGATTTGAGAGTCATCAGCCCACAACCCAACCCCACCCCACCGCCCCACAACTTATCAGATCATCCTTTTTTATTTTCTTTATAGCACTTACCACTATCTGATTCTTTCTTGCTTATTGCCTGCCTTTCTCACTAGAAAGAAAGCTCCAGGAAAGATTTGGCTGTCCTGTCTAGTCTAGTATTATATCCCCAGAGCCTCAATAAGCCTGGTTAAATGAGTGAATGGTTAAATAAATGAAACTATATGAATGAATAAAAGAATGGCTGAAGCAGGAAGCTGAGGAGGGCTCTTAGTGAAAGGGAAGACGGAGAGGGAAATAAGATTCTAGATTTTGAAGATTCTTAGTAAATCCTTCAAGTTAGGGAGTTGAACTAGATCCTGAGGACAGCTGGGCACTACTGAAGGATTTTAAGCAGGGTAATGACACCATCAGACTTGCATTTTAGCAAGATCACTCTAGCTACAGTGTGGAGAACAGACTGGGGTGGGGGGGGATAAGAAAAGAAGAGGACCCCTGAAGGACGCTAAAGGACCAATTAAGAAGCTATTAAGCATATGTCCACACAAAGACTTGCCTGGGAATGTGCTGAGCAGCATTACTCATAATAGCAAACAAATACCCATCTTCCAGTGAATGGATAAACAAAACATATCCATATAATGGACAATTCATCAATAAAAAGAACTGAAGTTCTGATAGATGCTTCTATATGGACAGACCCAAAAAAACAACTAAGTAAAGGAAGCCAGACACAGAAGGCCACGTACTGTATAATTCTATTTACATGAAATGCCCAGAAAAGGTAACTCTATACAGACAGAAAATAGATAAGTGTTTGCCTAAGGCTAGGATAAGAATGGAGATTAACTAGAAACGGACATGAAGATTTTATTGGGATGATGAAAATGTTTCAGAACTGGACTGCGGTGACGGTTGCACAATTTTGCAAATTTATTAGAAAGTGTTGTACACAGAAAACAGGTTAATTTTATATGTAAATTATACCACAATAAAGTTGTTTTTAAAAAATAAAAAACATGTTCCAAGGAGAACACATTCAAAAGATATTTAGGATTCAAAATGGCTAACCTTCACTGAGTGCTTATTATGTGCCAGGCACTTACACTAAACTAAGCACTTGACCCATTTAATCCTTTACAATCCTGAGATACTTTTATTACCTCCATTGTATGGGTGAGGAAACTGAAGCAAAGCCAGATTAAATCATTTGCACTGGATCTTACAAGTTGTCAGCAATGCAGCCAGGATTCAAATCCAGGAAGTCTGAGTGTCAAGGTCACAGTCAGCTGTCCCCTTCACTGCCAGATTCATTGTCTGACTAGATAAGGGCGAAGCAGAAATCATCAAGAAGGTTTCCAGGTCAAGTAATGGGGTGATCTGCCTCCCACATCCTCAAGAACCTTCTTCCAGTTTCCACTTCCTTAACACACCACTATCTGGCTTGTAACCCAATACAGCAGAGAAAGTGTTCCAGTAAAGGTCACCACTGATCAAATAAATAACCTTCTATATTTATGTTTATGTAAATATCTTTTTTATTTATACTTATAAAGCACCTAATTTACATGACTTCCCTTTGGTCACTCCCCTCTTCTGAAAACCCCTCCCCTGCTTTTCCAACATCCCTTCCTGCTTGTCCTAGGACTCTGGCTGAGTCTTATCTCTTCTGCAGGCTTCCCCTCCCCTTAAATGCTAGAGGTCCCCACATTCTGGTCCTTGCCTTGATTTTCTTCTCACTCTACATGCTCTTGTTGGTACTCTCATTCACTCCCTTGATTTTTTAACTGCTGTTGATCAACGAATGAATTCTAAACCATTATCTCCAGCCCAAGAGCTGTATCCCGAAAGCCAGACCTACACACTTAATTGCCTAATGGACACCTCCCCTGGGACAGACCAAAAGCGCCTCAAACCCAACACGTCGCAAGCTGGATTCACGTTTGCCAAAAAATCCCTTCTTCCTCTTGCTTTCCTTATCTCATTAATGACACCACCTCCATCCAGCTTCTAAATCAAAACATAGGACTTCTTGGCTCTGTTCTCTCTCTTATTCTCTTAGCCATGACTTCCTCAACTCCTAAACATTTAACGAATTCATCATCTCTTCTTGCATCCCATTTCCCCGCCCTAATTCATGGCACCATCAATATTCCTCCTAAAATGCAAATCTGATTATGGTAATTCCCATTTCAAATCCTTCAACAGCTACCTCTGTTGACGAGAAAGTCCAGATTCTTTTCTGTGGTATTCAAGACTTCCTCTTCATTTGGTTATGGGCCAATTCTCCAACCTCAGCTTCTATAGCTTTTCCCCCAAGACTTCATACCCTGTTCTCCACCCACACTGGCTACTTGTTGCCATCTCTTTGCCTTTATACATGGCTACGTTGCCTTCTCCCTGGGCCCCTTGGGAGAGAACTGCCTTTCAAAATTCAGTTCAAACACCCTAAAGCCATTTCATTCCGATTCTGCTTACCCAACGCGACCCTTCTTGTGCCCCACGGGTACCTTGCACAAATTTCCAGTGCAGTGCTCCAGTGACAGAACAAGCATCTATCTGCCTTTCTGCAAAACTGTGAGCTCCTGTATGTCAGTGAGTCATTCAGCAAGGTTTACTAGGCCAAGAACTAACTGAGGCCCTTGTGAGAGACATCAGTGAACAAAACAGTTTGTACCTGAACTGTTACTTACGTCTCACAACCCAAACCAGAATGGAGGTGAGACAGTAAAGGGAAAGTCCACAGCTCAAAAGTTGTGACCTTTTAAGGAAAAACCATGACTCCTTTCTTGGAAGAGAAGTGGAAGTTAGGAAGGAGAGCGCCAAGGGACTTTGCTTTTCTAACAACTGAACGCCACTGAGACTGCAGCTGCAACTCATCTACAAAGCTGAGCTACAGCTTAGGAAAAACCCCTTCAGACTGACTCCAATCCTCTCAATTCACAAGTGAGAAAAAAGAGGTCCTGAGTAACATCCAGCTACTGGCAGCATCAGGACAGCAACCAGTAACCCCCATTCTCTAGTCCAGTGCCTTCTCCGCTATTACATAATATACTCCTTAATCACACACAATAAAGTAAAAATGTATCACTTCCCCTTAAGGAAATAAAATGAGCCTTAGTAAGTTTTAGAATCTTAAAACTATTTTAACTGATATATAATTTATATAAAGTTTACTCAATATATAAGGTAATATACTGCATAATATATATTTAATGTACCATATTAACATAGTATGCTGTAATGTAAGTATGTATATTTTATATTACATATGATATATACTATGTATTATATCATATAGTACATATGTTACATATGTAATTTATGTGTTTAAAGCTAATATATATAAAGCTAATTTGACATATATAATTTCATATGTTACAAGAAGTCCCCTCTGTGAACTGGGGGACTCGCTTGTGAAGCAGCTGACAAGATTTAGAGATGCTGGCCTGGGTCATACGCACAATATGCAGCTGGAGAACAACTCTTCTTTGTGATGCAACCTGACCCCAAAAGGGGTCAAAGGTAAAACATAAGCTTCTGCAAGAGCCGGACAAGCAGCCTCTGTATAAGCAGCAACTTCTTTAGGACATCTTTCCTTAAACAGGGTATGTCTTTCAGAAAATCTTTTTTCCTGTTTAAAGATCTATACCTACTATACCTGGTTTCCAGACATCTCTGGAATCTCCACCAAGGCAAATACCAAGTGCAATTTACAGAAATTATTTGTAGCAAAAAACACACATTAATGCTAGAATTATGCCCTGGGATCCATGGATTCAGGAGTCTATGGATTAATTCCTCAATTGTATGCAAAATTTTCTGCTTATTGCATTATTCTGGGTAGCGTCCGTAGCCTACAGATTTACAATAGTCTGTGAACTAGAAGTTAAGAACCACTGTTCTAATATAAGGGAGAACCAAAAGAAGAGGGCCTGCCAGCAGAGCTGAATTCAGTTCACTGATTTTGATTATCCACCCTATTCTCTACTGCTCCTGAAGACAAATTTAAGTAAATGGGACTTGCCAATTTTCAGTCTATACTACACCCCACACCAACACGTGCCCCAGAGAAGATGAAAAGGCTGTGTCATCTTCTATAGTCTCTTCCCAAACACCTTGGCTGGTCTCATCTAAAATCAGCACAAGTACACCGCTCAACAACCCAGAATCTAGTATTTTCTCAGAAACAAGAGACTGCGTGAGACGGACAATGATAAAGTATTTCTACTTCCAAGGAACAGAGTAAAAGGAGGAAGAGAACTCCTTTTTAAGTTGCCCCTCTCCAAGAGGTCCAGAGAGGAACCACATGAGACAGAAACAAATCAGACCCTCACCTCCATAATAGGGTTTCTTCAACTTCTTCCAGGTGTTTCTTATCAAACTGATTAAAGGACTCAGACCCACTTTTCTCACTTGGGCCTCTTTCCTTGTAACACAGGTCATTTTCTTTCCACCTACCATTTCAACACAGAGGCTTCAAAAACTGCCACTATTATTTGGAAGACATTACTCCCAAATACTTAATTAAGGGGGACTATTCTATACTATCATATACACATGTATACTTTTTAGCTTATGTCTATAGTTTATCACTTGTGTTCTTTGCATTTGTTATTAGTGGAAAACATGAACTTCTACCGTCTGTATGAAAATCCTAGAAAGCTTATCATGGTAAATATATACGCAAGAGATCCATGGAACCTAAAGTGGAAAGGGACCAGTCAACTACTCCAACAACATTCCTCAGAACTCCCAACGACTGACTGAATTTGTAGCCTCTGTTAATGGACCCTCTCCACGATCCTCAGCCAAATCCCACATGAAATAACTGAGGGGCTCGCAATTGCTAATACTTCCCAAGGCACAGGTGGTATTCCACATAAGTATCCTTGCTACCATAAATGGCTCCTGTAAATTTCAGCTTGCAACTTCAAGGCCAGTTGCAGAGATTAGTTTATGCCTGGAAAGCATAAATATTACTTTGAAAATGATACTTATCGAAGTTGACATTTGCTCTGGAAGAGTTCACTCACAGCTTTGATGTTTCAGATAAACTTGTGAAAGACTGAGTGGAAGGCACACTTCCCAAGCAGGCATACCAAGTGCTCAGAAAAATCCTATTAACCAAATATAATTAAGAGTAATCAAAATGCTTGGTCTTTCCACCACAAGAAATTTATTTTAGACTTGGGAGAGGAGGGCAAGGCAAGAGGGTGGCCTTTCATCCAACCCATGAGTTCAAAGTTGGAATCAGGTGTAAGAATACAGGTTATTTTATGGAAGGGGGGAGGGGGAGCTGTTGACTGCTGAGGATAAGGGGAAAGAGAAAACCAGGACCCAATAAATACCATGAAAGTAACACCTGGTAACTGAGAAGAAACTTTAAACTTAACATTGTAAGTAAGTCCTTTAATTGCTAACTGCTGAGGATCTCAGCAAGAAAAATCTGGAAAAATGTGATCTATTAATAAATGCAGCCTAGTTACTGAAAACCTTATGTTGTTTACTCAGTATTACCCCTTGTATATTAAGATAAATGAAGATGAAATTACTACCCTTATCCGTGGAACACAAAATTGGTTTTCCAGCAGCGACTGAGTCTGCTGCATCATTGGCACATTTTTTTTTTTTAATTAAAGCTTTATTGTTATGAGAAAAGGTAACTACAGGTGGCATGGTCACAGTGATCCAAAAGGAAATGCTCTAAACACAGGAGCAGGAGGCCTGGAAATGTGGTGTACACAGAAGTAAGGGAAAAGTATAAAAGAAATAGGAGTTATTCTCTTCATGAGAAACTAACAAAAGGGGTCTAATGAGGGCAAATTTGGTAAAGCCAAAAACCACCAGAGAGAAACACATGTGTTGTGTTTAGGTGTTACTGTTAAGGTGAACATATTTGCTTTTAATTTTTATTGTAGTTGATTTACAATGTTGTGTTAATTTCTGCTGTACAGCAAAGTGAATCAGTTATACATAAACATATATCCACTCTTATTTTTTAGACTCTTTTCCCATATAGTCCATTACAGAGTATAAGTATAGTTCCCTGTGCTATATTAGTTATCTATTTTATATATAGTAGTGTGTATATGTGGCACACTCTTATTCTTACGTGTGATGGCATAAATGTTAGACAACTGGGCATATCTGGAATGCCTTCCTCAGCCAAAGCTGAACTAACCTCCCTACAATTCAACACTGAAGTGTGGGCTTCATCAGCACTGTTTCAATCAACTGAGCTAAAAACACTGGCTCACTCATGACACTGAGACTTCCCCTCAGGAGAAACAAGAGGACTGTTTCAAGCTAAGAAAAATATAAAGATCAGCTTAAAAACATCTCGAAAACACGTAGACAAAAAAATATATATATATATCACACAGGCAATCAGTTGCAGAACCCAGGAGTCCCATTCCCCAGTCTACATCCCTTTAGGTACACAATATGTGTACCTCTTATTTTTATCCATTTTTTTCAGTTCATGCAAGGGTAAGTATCCATCCCCGTGATCAGCTCCAAGAACAGCTACTACTCATATGAGTAATAAACACCATCAAAGTACCAGGCACTGTGCTACACGCTTATATCACATCAAATTCTCAAAAGCACTGGTTGATACAGAAGTATTACAAGTATGTTGCATTATCCAGATATACCGAACAGGGAAACACAATCAAAGTGACTTCTCCAGGGCCACATAGCTAATGAGAGGCACAGATAGGACCAAACTAAGGTCTGCCTAGTCCCAAAGCATATGCTCTTTCCACTATAGTCCCCAGCACTTCAAAGAATCTTATAACATTAGATGTGGAAGGAACCCTATCATTTCAATAACAGCTGCCTTTTATTAAAAATCTACAGTGTGCCACGTGCTTTAAATACCTTACCTCATCTTCTTACCACAATTAAGAGATGATATTCCCCTTTGGGGATAAGGAAATATAATCAGAGAAGTGACCTGTCCAAGGCTGCAGACTAGGAAATGCCTAATCTGAGATTTAACTGAGGTCAGTTTAACTCCAAATTGATGTTCTTTTGACCATGACCTCAAAGAAATCAGAATGACCCATGAGTACTCAACAATTCAACAGCGTGCTATTTTCAGGGGAAAGTGCAACAGGCTGAGCATGGCTACAAGAAACAGTGCCACTAGATTCACAGAATTTCAGAATCTCAGAGGTGTACTCAAGCCCCACCATTTTGCAGGTGAGAAAACTGAAGCTCAGAGAGAGAAAATCATCCTTGAAAAAGAATCTGAAGCAACAGGGAGAACATTGCAAGGGCATTCCAGGTGAGGGGCATGAACTGAAAAAAAGCAAAGCACAGAGGTCAAAATGAGCATGGTGTGTGCTTGAATTATACCAATATAAAATGTACTCTATGGGAAAGAAAAATAAATAAATAATAAATAAATAAAAGAATAATTCCACCAAATTGAGTGGCCAAAGGACATAGCTTCTTTTCTTATAAAGTTTTTTTTAAAGGGTTTTTCAGACAATCTCTCCGTTTAATCTAATATCAAAACCTCTTCGGGCTTCCCAGGTGGCGCAGTGGCTGAGAGTCCGCCTGCCGACGCAGGGGACACAGGTTCGTGCCCCGGTCTGGGAAGATCCCACATGCCGCGGAGCGGCTGGGCCCGTGAGCCATGGCCGCTGAGCCTGCGCGTTCGGAGTCTGTGCTCCGCAACGGGAGAGGCCGCAACAGTAAGAGGCCCGCGTACCGCAAAAAAAAAAAAAAAAAAAACCCTCTTCATACTTACCCTATTTAACCTTATCTAATACTTGATATGAATCTCTGTGCTGTGGCCCAATTCCCTTTTAATTTTGTTTGCTGTCATCACTGTGCCTATACTAGAGCATGAGAACATAGATTTATATCTTCTAACCCAAAACTTATTTTGCTTCTTCTTACTTTTATTTCTTTTTCACCCTCTGGTGTGGAACACTCAAAGCCCCTAAAGGCAAGATTAAACAAATCTCTGCATAAAACTCAAGAGTTTACAGAAATTTTTATTTTACTTTAAAGAGTACCAACTAAACCTCAAAAACGCAGAATGCAGACTCAGACATTTCATTACAAAATATGGTACTACCATCACTTAACATAAGGAAATGCTGGTCACAGACCAAAAACTGAGTTCAACAGTCTGATTTTCTATAAAGAAATTTTAATAAATTTTTCTCAAGGTAACAGTTGCAAAGTAAGCTTTTAAACACTTAAAAAATTTAAGAAGTTTTACTTCCTAGTAACCAATGCTAAAGATAAATTACACATTTAGCTTACTTATGCTGGTTGTGTAATAACTGAGGAAGGAAAACAGTATAAAACTTTCTGAGGTCAAATTGCTTTATTTACTGGGATCATACTTCCAAATATGTGAGGCTCCAAATTCAGGTGCAGCGGAGTGTGTGTTAATGAAATTAGTGCTGGTATGCTGACACCCTAGAGAAAAATCAAGTTTTCAGTTAATGTATCAAGCATATTCAGGGGGCATTTAAAAATTCTCTCCAATGTCTTGGACAGAACAAAGTGTACTACTCCTAGTGGTACGAAAACTTGCAATCCTATCTCAAGTCCTATCAGGCTGACAAACACTAGTCTTGAAGCCACTGGGCCTAATCCAAAACTTAGGCACAGCAGGCCACAGAGGAAGGGCCTGGAAAAGACAAGATGTCAAGTGAAAGGAAAGTGAAGAAGGGAGGCAGGGCTGAAAAAAGTGTGTGTGACAACAGAGTAGATAAAGGGTTCCTTAAAAGGCCAGTTCATCTTGAGAGAGGCCTAGTGGGCAGTGCAAAAGCAGGCTTTGGATCCTGAACCCAGGAGAAGACAGACAAGCCCCATTCCACAGATGGGAACAGTGAGGAAGGGGTTTCAAATAAAGTCCCACAACTACTCAACTACTGAGCAATACAGTCTAGACTGGACTGTGAGCCCTTGAAGGGTCTCAAGCAACCTGGCATCCGCCAGTCATCCCAGCACAGCGCTCAGCACTTGGCCCACAAACAGCAAATATCTCTGAATGGATGTCCCACGTCTTGAAAAACTTCAAACTTCTTTGCAAAGAACTCAGCTTCGGGCCGGACAACACTGGGGGGCCGGACGGAGGAAACCAGGCTGAGCGGAACCCGGAAAGGCCAGAGGTTTAGGGTCCGAGTCCGAATGCGGCCCTCCGCCCGCCCACTGTCACTCACCCGGATGCCCTTCACCACGGTGATGTTCTCATTCTCGTCCGCCTCGAAAGTGACCCGGCGGGTGCTGGCCGTCCCGCCCATAGCTTCTGTTTCTGCCCCCGCAGACACCTAGCGCGGACCCACAAGCACCACAGGCCCCACGCGCACACAGGCGCGTGGACACGCCCGGACTCTAGCGTTGCACTGCAGGAGCAAGGCCACGACCCCAAGAAGCAAGGAGAAGCCGCTGCTCGTGAGCTCCCGCCTCCTCCGGTCACGCGCCACAACAAAAATGCCTCCGATTGGTCGACGATACGAACCGCCCGCCTCTCCTCGGGAGGGGCGCTCGGATTGGTTGGCGCGGACCCGGATGCTATGGCAACAGGTAGTTCCTGACAAGGTTCCCGGAGCCCACTGGGTGTATCGGGAATTGTAGTCTTGATCTGATACGCAGGGTGCTGGGACTTTCTCGTCCTTATACTGTGAGCGCCAGAGGAGCATCGCCTTCTGGGAGTTGTGATCTTGACTGCAGAAACGGCATCTAACTGGGCAACTTTCAAGGAAGTTCATTCATCTGACAAAGCACGCTTTGAGGATAGTATTCTAGAAGTTTAGGCCAGCGAGTTAAAAGATGTAATCTCTTTCCTAAAGGAATTCACCGTTTAATGAGGGAGATGCCCTCTCCTAGTAGAGCCATTCCTAGATTCCTGTAAACAAACCCCCGAGGCAAAACGTAGCCTTTCTTTATTTTAGTCTTAGCCAGTAAAAAATACAAAACAAACAAAACAAACACCACTGCATTTGGCCTGTGGCTTTATTTCATGAACTATGTACTTTTTATTTCTTTTTTGTAAAATAAAATTTTAAATATTATAGTTTTCAAATCTGAATGTGAGAAAACAGAGAAAATTATTTATTAGCACCAAGCATGCAGAGCATTCACTTTTGTGCGTCTCCTTCCACCTCAATTACATAAGCTAGTTAGACCATAATAAGAAGAGGCAGAGAAAAGTGATTGCCAGAGAAGGTGCAAATTCGTGGAGGAATTAAAACTACATCAGAAAAAGTTGAGTTTTATTTTGGAAAGTGTCCAGGTTAGTATGTCACCTCTACAAGACAAATAATGTTTAAGTTGTCTACATATACATTTAGAAATTATTTTTTGCTAAATATTCTGTAACACGTATAAATTTACCCACATGACCTTAGTCTTAACAGAGGCATATGTATTCTCTTTAGAAATAAGGTTAGTGATGGTATTATCTTCAGGTAGTCCCTTTCAACATTAAAGGCAGCCAGCCACAACGCATGCATCCTCTTATTCCAAAGGTATACATGAAAATGCAGTAACATTTTTGAGCTCCAGTTATGTGCTGATTTATTACTATAGAAATCTTTAGGGCAGAGACTATGTCTTTTCACCTCTGTATTCCTGGTCAGTGGCAGAGTATTGAGTTTATTACATGTCATCATTTTGTTCTTTTCAACATATACATATCCAAATTGTACTATGCTACTCTGCAGTTTTGAGACTGCATGTTACTTTGTACCTGTTATCAAGTTGTATAATATGTTTCAACCTTCTTTCTATAGGAAACTAAAAATCCCAGGAATTATGCTTTTCATTTCTTTGGGACCTCCCCTCCACAAATATACCCTCCTTATTATACCCCAATATATAGCATGTATTGGAGGTTCTACATAAAACAGATGCAGAATAAATTCTTACCAAAATAACTAATTACAAAGAAAGAGTTCCTTGGAGGGAGTAGAGAGATGAAGGAACAGCTAGTTATCTTGAATATACTTATCTCCTTAAAATATTAAATGAGTTCTTTCAACCAAATAAAGATGATGGAGGCTAATCATGAGAAGGTAGTGATGAGAAGGTAGTACATGATACAGAAACATGTAAGTGGTCTTATCAGGCAATCTAAAAATACTTTAGATATATAATAAAGTATTTTTAACTGTAGTGGATTTTGAAAGTCCTCATCACAAGAAAAAAAGCTGTAACTATGTATGGGGGACAGACCTTAGCAAGACTTACTGTGCTGATCATTTCACAATATAGACAAATATTATGTTGTACCCCTCAAAATAATATAATGTTGCATGTAGTTATACCACAATTTTTAAATTTTAAAAATTAAAATACTAGAATTCATAATCCATTCCAATCAACATTACAAAGAAACCCTCCGAATTAAAAAAAAAAATCTTATCTTGGAAAAATGCCTATGATAACCATAGTATTCTATCCATATTAATTACAAAGCCAGGCCATGCCTACAGCCCCTTCTAAAGAAAATTTCTTGAGATACTCAGAACCTGTGGTCTCCCTTTCTCTCTGGTCACAGCTTATTAGTGATCATCTAACCCAAAGGCAGCGTATATTAGCCAGAGAATTATGAGCTGGAATGTGAAGCTTTGCCCAAACAAAAATCATAGCTAACACTTGAGACAATCAGATTCTCTGTATCTTTTTTTCTTTCTTGCCTCTATTTAAACTTGAAAATTCAGAGCACAGAAAAAAATAGCAAAGAGAGAAGCTGTGATACTGAGTCAGAACCATGAGGCAAACTAAAGATAGGTGGAAACAGAAATTGTAAGGAGAATTAAAGGTATCCGTATTGGGAAATAAGTACAACTATCTCTATTTATAGATAATGACATTGTAAATAGAAAAGTCCCAAGAAATCCAATAAAGTCTATTGGAACTAATTTTTTAAAAGTTTAGCAAGATTGTAGGATAGAAGGGCAATATACACGAATCAACTGTATTTCTATATACTAGCAATTAACAAGTCAAAATTAAGAAAACAATTTCATTTATAATAGCATTAAAAAACAACTCAAATGTTCATTAACTAATGACTGGATAAAGGAAATGTAGTATATCCAGACAACGGAATATTATACAGCAATCAAAAGGATTGAAGTACTGGCATATGCTACAATGTGCATGAACCTTAAGAACATTTAACCTAGTGAAAGGACAGACACAAAAGACCACACACTGTATGATTCCATTTAAATGAAATGTCCAGAATAGGCAAATCTATAGAAAATGAAATCGATTAGACTTGTCCAAGGCAGGGAAGGGGTGAGATGGGAAGTGACTTCTGGTTGGTGCAAAGTTTCTTTTTGGGGGGTGATAAAAATGTCCTTAGATTTTAGTGATGATTGTACAAATCCATAAATATACTAACATTCATTAAAGTGCACACTTAACAGATGAACTTTATAATATGTGAATTACATATCAATAAAGCTGTTAAAGAACGTATAGCTATCCAAATGTGATAGAAATGTATTTATTATTCAACAAAGTCCAAAATGGGGGTGGAGGTTAAAGAAAAAGAAAGAAATTGTGGGAAGCTTCAAGGTGCTGAAAAATAAGCCAATCAAAAGAGAGACTAGAATAAAACAGACCTTCAAGGGACTTCCCTGGCGGTCCAGTGTTTAAGACTTCACTGCAGGGGTATGGGTTTGATCCCTGGCCGGACAACTAAGATCCCACATGCCACTGGGTGTGGCCAAAACGAACAAACAAGCAAAAAGAATTAGCTTAATGTCCTACAAGTGACAGAGTACTGTAGTGAAGACCCACAAGTCCAGAAGCTTCTAGGATGGCCTGGGATTCAGAAAGGCCTTCCAACTGCAGTTTTTGCAATGGCTGGCTCAATCAAAACACCTAGTCTTCCTCAGGCCCAGCTGTTCTATGTTTCGTAGGTTCTGGGCGTCTTACCAAGGAATCTTCCTTATCACATGAGGACTACTCAAATATCTACAAATACAACATAATACTTTCTTCAGTCTCAGGCCATGAAACCAGCACTCTAAGTAAAAACATTGGATGTACACAGTTTACTTGGATGCCAAGTGGAGAACTAGTTTGATTCTTCATCAATCTTAGCTTGACCATCAAGCAATATTACCTTCATCCTGAGCGATTTCTTACTTTTCCACCATGTTGAACCTTTGGAATTAATGCTGCAGATAAACAAAAAACAAACAAACAAATAAATGCTTTTGCTCTCAAAATTCCAATCATCCCTAATGGCCCCCCTCCCCTGAAAACAAATCCACCCAGTCTTCCAAATCACTATAACAAACAAAACTCCAGAAGGAAGAAGGTTTGTACTACATACTTCTCAATTCCAACTTTAAACAAAAAGTTGTAGAAGGAGAAATCCTGGTGTACATGATTGTAGGTATTGATTGTAGTACAATCAATATAAGGACATTCTGAAACTATGGACTAAAATTTATCTGACAAGCCATAACAGGACATCAGCCTTAAAGCCTTCCCGACCAAATACTGTATGTAGAATTATATAAAAAACAGTGAAATCCTAAAATAGTGGCTCTCAAGGTACGTGGAGGCTGGGGCACAAGTGTGCTTACCCGACATATTTTGAGTGCAAGAATTTAGGGCAGCAAACTTGAAGAGATTATAAAACACAAAACAGCATGAAACAAGTCAGCATTACAATTACAAGGCATTCACAGGTACAGTATAACAATGTTTCTCTGTATCTTTGAAAGTATCCACTGTAATGGCACAAATCACGTGGTCTCCCTTTAGTATCCCATCACTGTTGAAGTAAAACCGATTACTGCACTACCCATGCATCTAGTAAAATCGTGAGGCTTAATAGTACCCTTTTCCATTAATTTCTTGTTTCACAATAAATTGTATACGCTGTACCACATTGTGTCATAGGGTAGACTCTGGTGAGCAACCTGCTTAACAGACATATATACAGTTAAAATAAATTTTACACATGGACTGTAACTTGGCAATGCACCAAGATTTCCTGGTACCTTTGGCATAGAGATTATTCTAGAATAAAGTCTCAACAAATTTATAGCAGTTTTCTAAAAGGCCATTCTCTGCCATTTCCTGGACAGTCTTCTGTTATATTGTTTTCATTTTCATGGTTTTTCCCCTCATCCTACGTTCATCAGAATATAGTGGCTGAAATAGTGAGGGTTGCTATCTGGGCATGGGAGGAGAAATGCCAGTGAGTGGGGAAAGGTCTGCCCAGGGAGTGCGAGACCAACCCATCCTAGCTCCTGTCTCGTCTACTGTCAAGCCCGGCAAGGGTCCCAGGGCCCTTGATTTCCTTTATGTTGGATTTGGAGTGATCATCTCTGACAAGCAGAGCCCAAGTCAAAAGAGGCTCACTTCTCATCTCTAATACTTAAATAGACACGAATATCCCATCTGTCATTTCTCCCAAATGGCTCCTCTGGCCTTGATGAATTTTCAAACCATTTTTATTTGAGAGCACAGGGACATTCTCCTAACCTTTTAACAATACCTACCTGTCATGGATCTTGAGAGATTTCTGAAATGTGGGCTGTTAGCCTCTTTACTTCCAAATAAAATATGCTTGAAATGCATCAAGGTTACTTGAGCATTTCTGCTGTGATGTTGGACAGGCAGAGAAATGCCTGTTTCTGATGCTAATGGTATAGCAATGTCCCTAAGTACACCTTCTACAAAGTGGTCCTCACCCGCAAGTGTTGTCTTCTTTGGTTCCACTTTTGCCCCGGCTCAGAGAGGCACCCAAGGAGGACACTTCAAGAGCACCTCAACTCCAGTGAAACTCTGTTCTACTCGCATCTTCCAAAGCACAGGGTATGCCACCCTCAGGCTGGAACAAGAGTCTGGACAATGCAATTCATTTTTTAGGAATCACAGGATTTTCAAGAGGAAGTGATCTGGACAACCGTCTAATCTTCCTCTTTGTTTCTCAGAGAGGCTGAGTTGCTCAAGACCACACAGCCTGTTTACATCAGAGCCTGAGAATATTCCAGATCTCTAGTCATTCCGTTTAGTACTTTGCCACCACCTCGTGCTGCTCTCCCATGAGAAAGTACCCTCACGAGCCTCACATGCTAGGCTCTAATGCCCAGTACGAGGTATTGCAGTGGCTGCTGGAACCATGGCAACCGAGATTATTAAGCAGAGATGGGGAGGGACAGTGCACAGCTGTGAGATGGTGATGCAGGTGTCCAACACAGAGGTGGCTCAAGCCTGGATGAATAAGTGTAGCTTCCCAGTGTAAACATTAGAGGCTTCATCCTTTCGTTTGCTAATCATGCCCTAGCTAATGACCGAGCAATTCCACTCCTATGAATATACACAACAGACATGAATGTTTATGTCTCCCAAAAGACACAAACAGAAATATTCATTGCAGCTTTATTCACAAGAGCCCTAAAGGTCCATCAACTTTAGAATGGATAAATAAATTGTGGTATATTCATTCAATGGAATGCTATACTACAATGAAAAAGCACAAACTATTGCTTCCTTGTATCTTGAAGGTGGGGATTGTGTCTTATCCAATTTCCTATTGTGACCATCTGGAGTCCGTTGCCTCTGATGTATGTATGTTAAATGATTAATTAACGTAAACCAAGCACATTCTCCTTTATAGAGAGCCAGTATAATGCAGTGGAGTCAGAAACCTTAGGCTCTCATCCCAACTTTGTGATTTGTAAAGGGAGACCTAAAGTGGGACCTTGGATCGAACTTTTAATTTCTCTAATTCTTGATTTTCTCATCTCTAACAATGAATAATACCTCCATAATCTAAATTAATGGTAATATACAAATAGCCTTGTAGGTTGTTATGAAGATTTCAGGAGAATTTTTTAATTAAGTGTAAAAGTAGTTTGGAAAACTTCATAGAATTTTTTTTAAAAATGGGGACTTCCCTGGTGGTCCAGTGGTTAAGACTCCATGCTTCTACTGCAAGGGGGTGCAGGTTCGATCCCTGGTTAGGGAACTAAGATCCCACATGCTGTGGGACGTGGTCCAAAAAAAAAAAGAATTTAAAAAAATGACTAAGATGTGAGGATACATGTCCTCTTTTCCTCACTCTTGCCCAATAAGATACATACATGCTTGTCCTCTCTCAGTTCCTTCTTTCCTTTTTCTCCATCCCCACCCGTGGGCAGAGAGGGCTTCTCACGGGAGTCAGAGGCATGAAGATGGTGGATCTGGACCAGAAGAGCCCGAGTGGTCTACAAGAGAGAGCAGTAGAAGAGGGGGAGGGAGAGAAGGGAAGAGACGAAGAGCGAGCAGTGTTATAGAGGAAGGCTGTGGAGACGATAGAAATGGACACAGGCATAGACACAGATACACATAGATACGGACACACACATATACATGTATGTTTGTGTGTATGTGTATATATACACTGCAGAGAGGGTTCCAGGGGTTAGCCACAGAGCATGAGGGATTAGGAATTGGAGAATCAAGTGACAAGGGAGGTAAGGAAATTCAATATATGTTTCTGTGACTATGAATTGGCTCCAGTTTATTGCCTTTCACTAGATGCCGTTGCAGTCAGAGTTTTTCAGAGAAACAGAAATAGTAGGAGATTGGACGGATGGATAGATAGATAGATAGATAGATCAATAGATGTTTATTTCAAGGAACCGGCTTACGTGGGGGCTGGCAAGTCTGAAATCTGAAGGATGGGCTGGCAGCCTGCGAACTCTGGCGCAAAAGCTGATGCTGTAGCTTTGAGGCAGAAATCCTTATTCCTCAAGGAAACCTCAGTTTTACAATTAAGGCCTTTCAACTGATCAAGTGAGACCCACCCACAACATCGAGGATCATTTCCTGTGCTTAAAGTCAACTGATTGTAGGCGTTAGTCAATCCTACAAAACACTTCCACATGGACACCTTGATTAGTGTATGATTGAACAAATGGGTACCTAACCAAGTTGACACATCAAACAGACCATCACGCCGGTATGGATTGGGTCTGCTTACATTTTTGTCTCTGGACTGTTTCTTGGCTGTCCTGTCACTGAACCACATGGTGCAATGGGATTTACTGCTGTTGATGATTATAAAGTCTCGCACATACAAACAGAGGGACCGGTGCCATTCCACGGATTAAGCTGGTGCTGTGCAAAGCATTTGTGATGATTAAAATTGTGGGGTGAAAAAGAAAAAAAAATTGGGCAGGTGGGCCTTCTGGCTCTGCCCTTAGAGGATTCCTGGGAAAGGGCCTTCTCTCTGAGGGTGGGCAAGCTGAATGTAGACATCCCAGGGGGAAGAGCTGGCCCAGAGGAAGGCTGGTGTCTTGAGAGAGAGCAGCTTGATGCTTGACGTGCTGATAGCATCCACGGTAACTTACTCAGCGCATGTGTCTGCCAGTGCAAAGGCGCTATCTGTTTGTAAATAGAAACACCTCCTAAGAAGAAAGAAGGGGCCAGGGGGAACATGGGGAAGCAAGCTTATTGGAGCAATGGAAAAAAGGAAAATATGCCAAAGGCTTCTGGAGCAGCCTGGTCATCTGAGGCGGAACTCTCCTGCACGTAGCATTAGTTCCGCCCTCTGGGACGTGGAATGTAGGCTGTGTTCCCAAGGCTGCCTTCACGGTGCAGCCTGATAGGAGGAAAGAGAGGCAGCAAGCGCCACTTCCTCTCGCTCAAGCCCTGCATCATCAAGCGCCAGTGGACTGTTGAAGCCCTCTTTGACTTCCCGGAATAGAAGCGTTCCTGGATGGGGAAGCAGTGCTCCAGATACCCCTTCCCAAGTTACATGTTGTAAACTGAATCCTGAGCATGGAAAATACAAGCCTGGCCAGCCCACAAATCCCTTTTACCGATCCCTGAAAGAAACCACCAGTAAACCTCTCAGGCAGCGATCTGCAAGTCTGAAGGCACAGCTACAAAAACACAAAGTGAGGAAGGTGACATACAAAGGCTCATTTCACTCAGGCAGCATCTCTCTTTCTTTCTTTCATCTGTCATTGTGTTTGCCTCTTTGTCTGCTGTGAAGTGGAGACGTGTCTTACATCAACCCGTTAGGAATTTCTAGTTAATCTCGAGCTGTGTGATGAACCTTATCAGTCTCGTATAGGTACCATCTTCAAGACTGTGCTGCCTGTGTGTTGCCAGAGAGGGATTCAGTTAGAAACTAAATCTGTGCAGGAGATGCCAGGCTTCTCCTTTCACAGTATGAAGTAGTTATTGAACAGCAGAAAGAAGAATTCTTGTCGACTTCCCCCTTCCTCTTTTACTTCATTTCTTCTGCTCTGCCTTTCAAAGCTGGGATGGGGTGCTGACACCTAATTCTCACCATCTGCCATCCCCAGTCTCTGTCTCCTCCCAGATTAAAGTGGACTCCAGTACCAGAGCCCTTCTGACTGGAAGAGGAAGTGTACCAACAGCCACAGCCCTGATTTTATCCTGCGACTATCACAGACTGAATTTTCCAAAAATGGCCACAGCAATATTTCCGATATTTATATTCCCACATGCTTTTTTTCCCCAGAGCTTTGACACTCCCTATTAAGAAGGGAGATCTGCTTCCTCTTCCCTTGAACCTGGTTGGGACTTTGCAATGAATGAATAGAACAGAACAGCCTCAGTGAATAGAATGCTGCAGAGGAGATGCTATAGGACTTCTGAGGCTAGGTCATCAAAAGCACCATAGCCTCTGCTTGGCCCTCTCTTTCTCGAGATGCTGATCCATGGAGCCCAGCCGCCATGCCGTGCAGAAGCCCAGGTCTCATGGAGAGGCCACGTAAGGTTGTTCCAGCTGACGGTACCAACTAAGTTCCCAGCTTCCAGCTAGCATCACTCGCCAGACATGGGAGTGAGTGACTTCAGACGAGCCTGGCTTATGCTGAATGGAGCAGGGGTGAGTTTCCACTCCTGAGCCCTGCCCAAATTACAGATCAGTGAGCAAAATGAACATTGTATGGCTTGTAGACTCCTCTCTCACTGAATCAGTCTCCTCCAGGCCAATCGAAGTCTTGGTTCCCCTAAGGCTGCTTCCTGTGACTGTTAAGGCCTCCCCACAATGGCTTAGTCTGGAAGGCTGGGCTCCTGTACCCTTCCATCCTTCTCACGTCTAATCAATCACTTACCCTGCTGAGTAACAGCCTCCCTCAGGACTGGAGCTTGCCCCTGGACTCTGCCTGGTACCGAGGAACTGAAGGTGACTGCTTTGTTCTGAGTCGTTTGCTTTGGGATGGAGACTTGCCTCTGTGCAGTCCAGCCCTGCATCACAGCCACCTCATCACATGGTGTGACCACAGCCCTGGTGCCCGCCTGACCACTCACTGACCCTGGCAAGCCTGGCTTTCTAAGAAGCCCTTGTGACAACAGTAGCCCGAGCAGGACTGGGCATACCATGCCCTAGAATGTTCCTTGCCAGGTGAGAACTCCTCAGGACTGGGTTTTGCAGATGGGTCAACTCCCCAGGTCGTGGGGTCATTCTCTTATCAGGTCCCCAGGGACTCCTCCTTTCCAGACCCAGGTTGTCTCAAGTATTTAGATCACCCTTCAATAACTGCTGGTATATAAGTAGAGGGTGACTTGGGGAAAATATGAGTAAACAAGTTCATATTCCACTAGGAGTTCTGATCAAAGCAAAAGTTCTCAGAAGGACAGAAATTTGAAATTATTATCTAATCTTTCAATTCTAAACTAGGATTTGGAGGCTTAAGTACAGTTAACAAGATGAAAAAAATATATATTCTTTCAGCTGCTGGTAGCAAATTTATCCCCATGGAAAAAAACACTTTGGTGGGAAAAATCCCACCACTTGATGTACACAAATTCCACAGGCATTCACACTGGCTGAAGTCAAGGTTTCAAAGAAGGCTGGAAAACTACTTTGTGTAAGACAAGGACAGACATTTTTGCTCCCAAATGGAGAGGGGAGAAGAAAGTGAAAGGGGAGAGACATGGGTTAGGACCTGGAAGGAGAAAGACTGTATCCAGAGATGGAGGACTGTAGTCAAAGACAGGATGCTCTATCGTGTGACCTTTCTCCGTGAACTTCACAGCTTCAGAACAATCCACCCAAACCTACTAGACACCTGTTGTAAGGGTAGGTGATTGGAAAGTAGCGTGGAAGCTGGGGGTTGCTTCAGTGCTGACATGGGGAAGATAAAGCCAACCTGAGGAAGCAGGGCTGGAAGCAGAGGACACTGTACACCTTGAAGAATTAGCAGCAGGTGGCCAGGGACCACCTGAGGTGATGGAGTTGGAAATTCAGAGCAATCCTGCCTAGGCTTCTAGGGCTGTGCGGGTTCAAGCTGACCTCTGGGTTACAGAAGGATTTCAGGCACCGAAGGGCACCTTCTACTTTCATCCTTCCCCTCGCCACACAATGAAAAGTTAATACATGGTCACTGTAAGCCATTTAGACAGTTCAAAAAATATAAGGAACAAAGTAAAAAATCATATTTTGGTGTACATCTTAGAGATAAAAAGTACTTTGCTCCAAAGTACATCAGAATAAATACATCCCCTTGTCACCTCTTTTCCCAACTAACAATATAATGTTAATAACAATATAATACCTTTCCATGTATTCATTCTTCTTTACCAGGAATAGTCAAAACACTATCATGGCTTATGAAGAATTCTAAAAGTATCCACCTCATTTTTCTGAAAAGGATTATTTCTGGATGATGATGTAAATGTTTCCATGGGTCACATCTTAAGCTTTTGGTCACTGACAGCACAGCAACATCTCTAGAATGTTCTATGGAATTTGCACTTGGAGTTATTAGTTTTTGTAAACAAAGTTTTGAATACTTGTTATTCTTTTTCATCAGAAGGATAAAAAGAATTGGAAAATACCAGTGTTTTCCTCAACTCAAGAAGCTTTGTACAGACTGGTTCAAGATGGTGCAAGGACATGTGCTAACTCCTTCTTGCAAGAGCACCAGAATCACAACCAACTGCTGAACAATCATCAACAGGAAGACACTGGAACTCACCAAAAAAGATCCCCCACATTCAGAGACTAAGGAGAAACCACAATAGATGGTAGGAGGGGTGCAATCACAATAATATCAAATCCCATAACCACTGAGTGGGTGACTCACAAACTGGAGAAGTCCACCCACTGGAGTGAAGGTTCTGAGCCCCACTTCAGGCTTCCCAACCTGGGGGTCCAGCAACGGGAGGAGGAATTCCCAGAGAATCAGACTTTGAAGGCTAGAGGGACTTGATTGCAGGACTCTGACAGGACTGGGGGAAACAGAGACTCCACTCTTGGAGGGCACACACAAAGTAGTGGGTGCACCAGGATACAGAGGGAAGGAGCAGTGACCCCATAGGAGACTGAACCAGACCAACCTGCTAGTGTTGGAGGGTCTCCTGCAGAGGCAGGGGGTGGCTGTGGCTCACCGTGGGGACAAGGACACCGGCAGCAGAAGTTCTGGGAAGTACTCCTTGGCATGCGCCCTCCCAGAGTCCGCCATTAGCCCCACCAAAGAGCTAGGTAGGCTCCAGTGTTGGGTCACCTCAGGCCAAACAACCAACAAGGAGAGAACCCAGCCCTACCCATCAGCAGACAAGTGGATTAAAGTTTTACTAAGCTCTGCCCACCACAGCAACACACAGCTCTACCCACCACCAGTCCCTCCCATCAGGAAGCTTGCACAAGCCTCTTAGATAGCCTCATCCACCAGAGGGCAGACAGCAGAAGCAAGAAGAACTACAATCCTGCAGCCTGTGGAAGGAAAACAACATTCACTAAAAGATAGAAAAAATGGAAAGGCAGAGGGCTATGTACCAGATGAAGGAACAAGATAAAACCCCAGAAAAACAGCTAAAAGTAGTGGAGATAGGCAACCTTCAGAAAAAGAATTCAGAATAATGATAGTGAAGATGATCTAGGAGCTCAGAAAAAGAATGGAGGCAAAGGTCGGGAAGATGTAAGAAATGTTTAACAAAGACCTAGAAGAATTGAAGAACAAACACCTAGAAGAATTAAAGAACAAACAAACACAGATGAACAATACAATAACTGAAAATAAAAATACACTAGAAGGAATCAGTAGCAGAATAACTGAGGCAGAAGAACGGATAAGTGACCTGGAAGACAGAAGAGTGGAATTCATTGCCGTGGAACAGAATAAAGAAAAAAGAATAAAAAGAAATGAAGATGGCCTAAGAGACCTCTGGGACAACATTAAACGCACCAACATTTGCATTATAAGGGTCCCAGAAGGAGAAGAGAGAAAGGACCCAAGAAAACATTTGAAGAGATTATAGTCGACAACTTCCCTAACATGGGAAAGGAAAGAGCCACCCAAGTAAAGGAAGTGCAGAGAGTCCCAGGCAGGATAAACCCAAGGAGGAACACGCCGAGACACATAGTAATCAATTTGACAAAAATTAAAGACAAAGAAAAATTATTTAAAGCAACAAGGGAAAATGACAAATAGCATACAAGGGAATCCCATAAGGTTAACAGCTGATTTCTCAGCAGAAACTCTACAAACCAGAAGGGAGTGGCACAATATGTTTAAAGTGATGAAAGGGAAGAACCTACAACCAAGATTACTCTACCCAGAAAGGATCTCATTCAGATTCGATGCAGAAATCAAAAGCTTTACAGACAAGCAAAAGCTAAGAGAATTCAGCACCACCAAACCAGCTCTACAACAAATGCTAAAGGAACTTCTCTAAGTGGGAAACACAAGAGAAGAAAAGGACCTACAAAAACAAACCCAAAACAATTAAGAAAATGGTCATAGGAACATACATATCGATAATTACCTTAAATGTGAATGGATTAAATGCTCCAACCAAAAGACAAAGGCTTGCTGAATGGACACAAAAACAAGACCCATATATATGCTGTCTACAAGAGACCCACTTCAGACCTAGGGACACATACAGACTGAAAGTGAGGGGATAGAAAAAGATACTTCATGCAAACAGAAATCAAAAGAAAGCTGGAGTAACGATACTCATATCAGATAAAATAGAGAATGTTATGAGACAAGGAGGGACACTACATAATGATCAAGAGATCAATCCAAGAAGAAGATATGACAATTATAAATACATATGCACCCAACATAGGAGCACCTCAATACATAAGGCAAATGCTAACAGCCATAAAAGAGGAAATTGACGGTAACACAATAGTAGCGGGGGACTTTAATACCTCACTTACACCAATGGACAGATCATCCAGAATGAAAACCAATAAGGACACACAAGCTTTATATGACACAGTAGACCAGATAGATTTATTGATATTTATAGGACATTCCATCCAAAAACAGCAGATTACACTTTCTTCTCAAGGGCTCATGGAACATTCTCCAGGATAGATCACATCTTGGGTTCCAAATCAAGCCTTTTCCAACCACAACACTATGAGATTAGAAATCAATTACAGGGAAAAAAAACATAAAAACACAAACAGCTAAACAATACATTACTAAATAACCAAGAGATCACTGAAGAAATCAAAGAGGAAATCAAAAAATATTTAGAGACAAATTGACAACAAAAACATCACGATTGAAAACCTAGGGGATGCAGCAAATCAGTTCTAAGTGGGAAGTTTATAGCAATACAATCCCACCTCAAGAAACAAGAAAAATCTCAAATAAACACTCTAACCTTACACCTTACACCTAAAGGAACTAGAGGAAGAAGAATAAACAAAACCCAAAGTTAGTAGAAGGAAAGAAATCATAAAGATCTGAGCAGAATAAATGAAATAGTAACAAAGAAAACAATAGCAAAGATCAATAAAACTAAAAGCTGTTTCTTTGAGAAGATAAAGAAAATTGATAAAACTTTAGGCAGACTCATCAAGCATAAAGAGGGAGAGGACTCAAGTCAATAAATTAGAAATGAAAAAGGAGAAGTTACAGCAGACACTGCAGAAATACAAAGCATCCTAAGAGACTACTACAAGCAACTCTATGCCAATAAAATGGACAACCTGGAAGAAATGGTCAAATTCTTAGAAAGGTAGAACCTTCCAAGACTGAACCAGGAAGGAATAGCAAACATGAACAGACTGATCACATGTAATGAAATTGAAACTGTGATTAAAAATCTTCCAACAAACAAAAGTCCAGGACCAGATGGCTTCACAGGTGAATTCTATCAAACATTCAGAGAATAGCTAACACTCATCCTTCTCAAACTCTTCCAAAAAACTGCAGAGGAAGGAACACTCCCAAACTCATTCTACAAGGCCACCATTACCCTGATACCAAAACCAGACAAAGATACTACAAAAAAGGATAATTACAGACCAATATCACGGATGAATATAGATGTAAAAATCCTCAACAAAATACTAGCAATCAGAATCCAAGAGCACATTAAAAGGATCATACACCATGATCAAGTGGGACTTATCCCAGGGTGTGAGGATTCTTCAATATACACAAATCAATCAATGTGATACACAATATTAACAAACCGAAGAATAAAAACTATATGATCATCTCAATAGATGCAGAAAAAGCTTTTGACAAAATTCAACACCAATTTATGATAAAAACTCTCCAGAAAGTGGGCATAGAATGAACCTACCTCAACATAATAAAGGCCATATATGACAAACCCACAGCAAACATCATTCTCAATGGTGAAAAACTGAGAGCATTTCCTCTAAGATCAGGAACAAGACAAGGATGTCCACTCTCACCACTAGTATTCAACATAGTTTTGGAGTCCTAACCATGGCAATCAGAGAAGAGAAAGAAATAAAAGGAATATAACTGGAAAAGTAGAATAAAAACTGTCACTGTTTGCAGATGACATGACACTATACATAGAAAATCCTAAAGATACCACCAGAAAACTACTAGAGCTAATCAATGAATTTGGTAAAGTTGCAGGATACAAAATTAATGCACAGAAATATTTTGCATTCCTGTACACTAAAGAAGAAAAATCTGAAAGAGAAATTAAGGGAACAATCCCATTCACCATTGCAACAAAAAGAATAAAATACCAGGAATAAACCTACCTAAAGAGGTAAAAGACCTGTACTCAGAAAACTATAAGACACTGATGAAAGAATTCAAAGATGACACAAACAGATGGAGAGATATACCATGTTCTTGAATTGGTTGAATCAATATTGTAAAAGTGACTATACTACCCAAAGCAATCTACAGATTCAGTGCAATCCCTATCAAATTACCAGTGGCATTTTTCACAGAACTAGAACAAAAAATCTTAAAATTTGTATGGAGACACAAAAGACCACGAATAGCCAAAACAATCTTGAGGGGAAAAAAATGGACCTGGAGGAATCAGACTCCCTGACTTCAGACTATACTACAAAGCTACAGTAATCAAGACAATATGGTACTGGCACAAAAACAGAAAATTAGATCAATGGAACAGGATAGAAAGCCCAGAGATAAACCCATGAACCTATGGTCAACTAATCTGTGACAAAGGAGACAAGAATATACAATGGAGAAAAGACAGTCTCTTCCATAAATGGTGCTGGGAAAACTGGAGAGCCACATGTAAAAGAATGAAATCAGAACACTCCCTAACACTATACACAAAAATAAACTCAAAATGGATTAAAGACTTAAATTAAGACCAGACACTATAGGGCTTCCCTGGTGGCGCAGTGGTTGAGAGTCCGCCTGCCGATGCAGGGGATACAGGTTCATGCCCCAGTCTGGGAGGATCCCACATGTGGCGGAGCGGCTGGGCCCGTGAGCCATGGCCACTGAGCCTGCGCGTCCGGAGCCTGGGCTTCGCAACGGGAGAGGCCACAACAGTGAGAGGCCCGCGTACCACGAAAAAAAAAAAAAAAAAAGACCAGACACTATAAAACTCTTAGAGGAAAACGTAGGAAGAAAACTCTTTAACATAAATCACAGCTTTTGGGGCCCACCTCCTAGAGTAATGCAAATAAATACAAAAATAAACAAATGGGACCTAATGAAACTTAAATCTTTAGCACAGCAAAGGAAACCATAAATACTACGAAAAGACAACCCTCACAATGGGAGAAAATATTTGTAAACGAATCAGCAGAAAAAGGATTAATCTCCAAAATATATAAACAGCTCATGCAGCTCAGTGTTAAAAGAACAAACAACCCAATCAAAAAATGGGCAGAAGACCTAAATAGACATTTCTCCAAAGTAGACATACAGATGGCCAAGAAGCACATGAAAAGCTGCTCAACATCACTAATTATTAGAGAAATGCAAATCAAAACTACAATGAGGGCTTCCCTGGTGGTGCAGTGGTTGAGAGTCCACCTGCCGATGCAGGGGACACGGGTTTGTGCCCTGGTCCAGGAAGATCCCACATGCTGCAGAACGTCTAGGCCCATGAGCCATGGCCACTGAGCCTGTGTGTCCGGAGCCTGTGCTCTGCAACAGGAGAGGCCACAACAGTGAGAGGCTCGTGTACCACAAAAACAAACAAACAAACAAACAAAAAAACTACAATGAGGTATCACCTCACACCAGTTAAGATGGCCATTATCAGAAAATCTACAAACAACAAATGCTGGAGAGGGTGTGGAGAGAAGGGAACCCTCCTGCATTGTTGGTGGGAATGTAAATTGATACAGCCACTGTGGAGAACATTATGGAGGTTCCTTAAAAAACTAAAAATAGGGCTTCCCTGGTGGTGCAGTGGTTGAGAATCCGCCTGCCGATGCAGGAAACACGGGTTCGTGCCCTGGTCCGGGAAGATCCCACATGCCGCGGAGCGGCTGGGCCTGTGAACCATGGCCGCCGAGCCTGCGCGTCCACAGCCTGTGCTCTGCAATGGGAGAGGCCACAATAGTGAGAGGCCCGCATACCGCAAAAAAAAAAAAAAAAAAAAAAAAACTAAAAATAGAATTACCATATGAACCAGAAATCCCAGTACTGGGCATGTACCCAGAGAAAACCATAATTCCAAAAGTACACATGCACCCCAATGTTCATTGCAGCACTGTTTACAATAGCCAGATCATGGAAGCAACCTAAATGCCCATCGACAGACGAATGGATAAAGAAAATGTGGTACATATATACAATGGAATATTACTCAGCCATAAAAAGGAATGAAACTGGGTCCTTTGCAGAGATGTGGATGGATCTAGAGACTGTCATACAGAGTGAAGTAAGCCAGAAAGAGAAAAACAAATATCATATATTAACACATATATGTGGAATCTAGAAAAATGGTACAGATGAACTGGTTTGCAGGGCAGAAATAGAGAGCAAATGTATGGACACCAAGGGGGAAAAGCAGGGATGGGAGGTTGGGGTGGTGGTGTGATGAATTGGGAGATTGGGATTGATGTGTATACACTGATGTGTACAAAATGGATGACTAATAAGAACCTGCTGTATAAAAATAAATAAATTTAATAAAAAGAGGCTTTGTAAAAAGCACTGATATAAGTAAAATGCTTGATATGTAGACGGTAAGCCTATAGAAAAATAGAAATCAATGTCCACCAACAAACTTATTAGGTTGGTTACCTTTGAGAAGGATGTGGGATGTGAGGTGATTAATGGGGCAGTTTAGCTTTTTGGTGTACATACTTTGATATTAGTTTAAAAGAATATAAACATATTTTATAATTTCTAAAAGTCTAAAACCAACCAACTAACCAGTAAATGAGGAAAAGACTTACTTTTGGACTCTGAGGTGAAAAGATAAAAGGACATATCCTGCCATGTCCCTGCCCTGCTTCTGGGGTCCTTGGTCTCTTTGTGGAGAAGGGGACAGTCATGGACATTTTCTTAGGCTTCCTCCCTTTTCCATGCAGGGCAGGTGTGGTTGTCAAGCTTCAGGACCCTTGTGGGTCGTGGGGGTCGACAAATATCATATCTAAGCAGAAATAGTATTTCTTTCATTTGAACATGGATATGAAGTTTTTTTGTTTGTTTTTCTTTTTTGCAGGACGTGGGCCTCTCACTGTTGTGGCCTCTCCTGTTGTGGAGCACAGGCTCCAGACACGCAGGCTCAGAGGCCATGGCTCACGGGCCCAGCCGCTCCGCGGCATGTGGGATCTTCCTGGCCCGGGGCACGAACCCGTGTCCCCTGCATTGGCAGGCAGACTCTCAACCACTGCGCCACCAGGGAAGCCCCTGAAATTTTTCATAGAACAAAACTTTTTAACCATACCATCCTCAGTAAGTGTGTACCCTCAATTGTTGATCCAAAAATGGGGATACTTTTCCATAGAATTACTGACAAGCACTTGCCAGGTCTCCCTATGGCTACAGGCTTGATTTGGGGACACAGCTGGCCAGGGTTGGGAATAAATGGAGACCTTGGCAGAGAATGGAGATGGCATTTGTGATATGGACCCAGGAACAACGGAAGTCGGTAATTGTTTTTTTAAATTTATTTTTGGCTGCGTTGGGTCTTCATTGCTGCACGCAGGCTTTCTCTAGTTGCGGCGAGCGGGGGCTACTCTTGGTTGCAGTGCACGGGCTTCTCATTGCAGTGGCTTCTCTTGTTGCAGAGCATGGGCTCTAGGCACGTGGGCTTCAGTAGTTGTGGCGCATGGGCTCAGTAGTTGTGGCTCGCAGGCTCTAGAGTGCAGGCTCAGTAATTGTGCCACATGGGCTTAGTTGCTCCGTGGCATGTGGGATCTTCCCGGACCAGGGCTCAAACCCTTGTCCCCTGCATTGGCAGGCAGATTCTTAACCACTGAGCCACCAGGGAAGCCCAGAAGTCGGTAATTTTAAAGTGGGTACTACTAATCTTGTGAACAAAAGGTGACACTAGAAAATAATGCATCATAATCATAAACTGACTGTACTAAAGAAACAGAGGGAAAGCAGTTGATTTCTTGTTTATTCATTCTGGTAACATTGAGCTCCCTCTCAGACCAGAACATCTTTTCCTCAGTAAAACGACCTGACCACAGTGTGGAAGAAAGACTTGTAAGCATGAAGGTGTTGTCTTTGACCTCAGTGGGCCTTGCCCACTCCATATGTAACTCAAGTTATCGCTACTGAGAGTGAAAATTGTTCCGTGTGCAGAAACCAAGTTCCCAGCCTGGGGCGGAAGTGACAGAATCAGAAATTTAAAAGCTAACCAGAAGCTCTGCTTTTCTGCTAGCTGAAATTTATCCAAAGAGAATTTGGACTGCTAAAAGTGTGCTGAGGCTGAGTTAGAAGTTATAAACCCTCACAATATGCAAACAAAATACACTTTCCTCTAGAACAGCCAGCAGAAGCTCACATTGGAGGTAAGGGAGACAGCGGTCCACTCCTGTTTCCATCCCTCTGGCCCTGGCCTCTGACCTTGACAGCTGGAAGCTCACCTTGGCAGGAACTCAGTGGGGTCACCTCAGTGAACAGGTAGTATTTTCATCACGCATGTTTCTTTGACTTGGCACTTCTCTGACATGGAGCTATTCCATAATGGCTCTTTATATACAAAATCTTGGGATGCAGAAAGTTGAATACTCAAGCGATAATTTAAATATACTTTTCAAAGAAACACACTTTTAAGTCCTGTTTAAATCTACTTTTCAAAGAAACACCCTTTTAAGTCCTGTCAATCCATTCATTTCTTTTATCCTTTGAAATTTGAGGTAGGGATTTCCTGATCAAATAGTACATTCTCTTTAAAAGTACTATCTTCATGCTAAGCATTTCTTGCTCTCTTTCTACAAAGTGATCGTATTATGATGAATACATCACAATTGCATTGCTAATTTCTTTATCTGTCCCTACAAAACTTTAGCTCTCCAAAGCAGCCTTAAAATTTAAGTGGCTATGAAGTGCCAGGTACTGTTGGGTGCCAAAGAGAGAGTTTTACTTAGTCGGGTGGCTTTCTGTTTCACTAAGCATTAATGTGCACCAGAGTCACCTGGATACTTCTTAAACGTGTAAATATCTGGCTCCCCCCCACCGCCCCAGAGACTGTGATTCACTTTAGGTTTGGGGTGGGTCCCCAGGCATCTGCCTTTTTTATAAGCATCTGATGCAGCGCTCTAAGGCCCACGCTGCTGCTCCAATGTTAGTATCTCCGTGGTGAGCTTTCTGCCTTCCATTACTGGAAACCGTCATCTTGTAGAGTTTGATATTTCCCCATCACTTTGCTTTTCAGTATTAACTATTTCCCCAATGTACGTAATGACTTAAGACTCAATTTTTACTTTTTCCTATATGTCCACAAGGTCCAACCTTGAGCTAGGGATAGGTTTGGAGATGCAAGATGTTAGGCCGGCTGGTGTTTAAAGCCTAAATCAGAATCTAATTTTATGCAAGGTGTAATGTTCATTTACTAAAAGCAGCTTAGAGATTCCGAGCTGCGAAAAATCATGTGAAGGGGAAAAATAAAATCCATCGTGGAAGGAGTGAATTAATGTGTTCTTTTCTGAAACGTCTCCCTCTATTTCATTAAAGCGTAGTTTTAATGCTGGAGAAAAAGAGGCACGAGGCCTGTTTAGCTAAACAGTCATTGCTAAAAGCATCACGCTAGGATGTTTCATCCGCAACCCCCCACCTCCCCACCTCCGGCCCCTCTCAACTCACGTGAATAAGCAGGTTGGCAGAGACGCACCTTCAAGACTGAAAAGGCCGTAACATCCTGATTCAAGACCTCATAGCTACGGAATTTATTGTCTTACTACTGGGTCAAAAAAAATGTGTTTTGGGGGCTTCCCTGGTGGTATAGTGGTTGAGAGTCCGCCTGCCGATGCAGGGGACACGGGTTCGTGCCCTGGTCCGGGAGGATCCCACATGCCGCCGAGTGGCTGGGCCCGTGAGCCATGGCCGCTGCGCCTGCGCGTCCGGAGCCTGTGCTCCGCAATGGGAGAGGCCACAGCAGTGAGAGGCCCGCGTACCGCAAAAAAAAAAAAAAAAAAAAAAAAGTGTTTTTTTTTTTCCCCTTCTAGTTTGACCTTCCACAAGCCCTCTACTCCTCCAGACCTCCTGGCATAGAGCAGAAGTGAGAGGAACTAAGTGAGGTCACCAATTTCACTTCACATCGTCCCTGGGCTTCTTAAAGATGGCGGCTAAGGTTAGAAGAGTTGGCTGCACCCTTGAACTGGAGTGAATAAAGGAGTGCAATCTCCTCCCCTCTGATAGTAAGGTTCTGGCCACAGGAGAATGAGAAGAATTAGGAATGGATGGTCGTGGACTGCCCTTGGGTTTTTGCATACCTAACAGCTCTTTCTCTTTCTGGTAACAGAATTCCTCTTTTCCATGGGAAAATTCCTCCTTCCCATGTGGTTGGGATAGAGTTGCCCCTGTGCCTCACCACGGAGTACCTTTCTCCCTCCCACCTGAGGCCTGATGTGGTTGGCTCAGGGAGAGGCATACAACCCCAGGGGCTCAATCAACAACCTCCCTGGTACTTTTCTGCCAGAGCTACAAGAAACCTTGCTCTTCCGCTGGAATTGCTAACCCAGCTGGATGGGAACCCTGCGCTGTGTGGAATATCATGATTATCATCACACTGAAAGAGCCTATATGCGAGAGGGAGAGATGCATGGAGCCCTGGTGATGTTCTTTGAGCGAGCCCCGGATGCAGCCAAGTCTGATATTAAGTGAGTCAATAAAAACCCTTCCCTTGCCTTGTTTTCCCTTAGGTTAGTTGGCGGCAGCTTTCCGTCACTTGCAACCCGAAAAGCCCTGACTACTCAAATTGTACATTTGTCCTTGAGATTTATGCCATGGTAGAGAAAACACTGTTGACACCCCACCCAGAGGTGCACATTTCCAGCTAGTGTCCCCATTCCCCAGCTGACATGGTTATGCTAATGACATGCCTATTCCCTCGGTTGACAAAGAACCTTCACCCTGAGATACCTAAGAAGTCACAACCCACCCAGGGGTCAGTCACTCACCAACTGATACAGTCCTCCTGCCTCAAGGTGGGACCACTCTGCAGAGCAACTTATGACCCAGGGCTTTCCGTGGATCCACCAAGGCTAGACTAGCTGAGGACCCTTCCTGGCTAAGCTCCTCCCCCTCCTTAACCTGCTGCACCTGCTTCCGTTCAGAGTTTTCCTGAGGAGCTCAGTAAATCCTAGGCACTTGAATCCCTGTCAGCCTTTGTTTTCAGGAAATACAACCTAAGGCACACACAGTCATTTTAAACAAATTAGTTCGTGGGGATTCCCTGGCAGTCCAGTGGTTAGGACTCTGTGCTTTCACTGCAGCGGCCCGGGGTTCAAGCCCTGGTTGGGGAATTAAGATCCTGTAAGCCATGTGGCACGGCCAAAAAAAAAAAAATTAGTTTGTATTTTAATCAAAGAAATATATTACATGATTAAATGTATAAAGGTATATGGGACGTCCCTGGCAGTCCAGTGGTTAAGACTTCTCCCAATGCAGTGGGTGCGGGTTCAATCCCTGGTCAGGGAGCTAAGATCCCACATGCCTGGTGGCCAAGAAAAACCAAAACATAAAACAGAAGCCATATTGTAACCAATTCAATTAAGACTTTAAAAATGGTCCACATCAAAAAAAAATTAAATTTAATTTAAAAAATGTAAAAAAGTATGAAAAGGCTTTTTGCTGGTTACCAGCAGTCCCCTGCCCAATCCTTCTCCACCCAGGTCAGAGAGGCAATCACTCTTGATTCTAATTCCCTGAGTGTTTATCTCATTGTTTTAAATAACATGCATATCCTGTTATTTCCATTTTAAACATTATCTATTGACTTCCCACAATAACAAAGGAGAATTTCGCTCATTTACACCGCTTCTACTATCATTCACCAGCCCCCCAGCGACACACAATCATCGTATATCAGAACTTTTGGTTAAATCAACAGTCGTTTTTTATATTATAGTGACTATTATGACCTATAACAATTTTTCATCAAATTTAAGATGTCATCGGTTGTAAGACATACTATTATTTTGTATGCTACTCACAAGAAAAAATTAAGCATGACATACCATCAATTATATAGTGCATTCCAGTTTCAGAAATAACATGGGGTGAAAAAAATGTTTTGTCAGTCTACCTCCCCAGACTAGATCAGATCCATAAAACCAAGCACTCGGTCTGTTTCATTCACTGCTGCAAGCACAGTAGCTGGCACACAGTGGATGTCCAAGAGGCACTTTTGGTTGAAGATGCAAACAGTGCCAGAAATGGCACACATCACTTTCATGCACAACTCAGCGGTCAGAACAAATCACGCGGCCCTGCCCAATGGCAAGGGGACAGGAAGTGCAGGCTTCCAGGAGCCCGGAAGGAGAGCAGAGGCAGATATTGACAAGCACTGGTGATGTTTATCATCACTACCTACTGAACGTGTCCATCTCTGTGGCCCTCAGGCATCCCACATTCAACAAGTCTGAAACGGAATGAGTCTTCTATCCAACCCACCTCACCTGAGCCTGAACTGTGTACTTTTTCTCTCAGCCATACATACCACCATTCATCCAGTTTGCCCAAGCCTGAAACTTGGTGGCTACCCTCTCCCTTTCTCTTTAAATAGAACTGGTCATAAAGTCTTTGTGATTCTGTTACCTTAGGATATTTTGATTTGGGTCTCCCTCTCCATCTCTAATATCATATTAGTTTCAGCCTGTCTTGCTTTTTAAAAGAGGCTTATTTTAAGCAGAGGGTAGAGTGGTGGTTACCAGGGACTGGTGTGGGGAGGGATGAAGAAAATGGGGAGATGTCGGTCCAAGGGTACAAACTTCCAGTTATAAGACGAAGAAGTTCCCCAAACCTCATGGACAACACGGTGACTATAGTTAACAATAATACTGTACTATATACTTGAAACTTGCTAAGAGAATATATCTTAAATGTTCTCACCACAGAAAAGAAATGGTCATTATGTGACGTGATGGAGGTGTTAGCTAATCTATAGTGGTCATCATTTTGCAATATATGAGTGTATCCAATCAACACATTGTACACCTTAAACTTACACAACGTTCTGTGTCAATTATATCTCAGTAAACCTGGGGAAAAAGGCTTCTCTTTTTATTTTATTATTATTATTTTTTTTTTGCGGTACGCGGGCCTCTCACTGTTATGGCCTCTCCCGTTGCGGAGCACAGGCTCCGGACGCACAGGCCCAGCGGTCATGGCTCACGGGCCCAGCCACTCTGCGGCATGTGGGACCCTCCCGGACCGGGGCACGAACCCGCGTCCCCTGCATCGGCAGGCGAACTCTCAACCACTGCGCCACCAGGGAAGCCCAAAAGGCTTCTCTTGATCCCTTCCGTCTTCATGCTCCAGCCCCTTCTCTCTGCAGCTGTCAGAACTCACCTCTAAAATTCAAATAGCGAATGTCACTCCAGTGCTCACAATACTCCACTGTCTTGAGGCTATGGTTCAAGCTCCTCGGGGTTGTAAAGATGTTTGTCGTTCGTTCCAAAAGTGAGAGATTAACCTCCTCTGCTGTGAACCCTCCCAAAGCTCTGCATTTCACGGTTAAGATCCAATATCCATCCTTCCAGGGTCCCACAGGAACTAACACAGTCTGCCCCCACCAAACACACCTCTCTCTGTCCTCACCTCCTCACCTGCCCCTTGTGGACCTGTTCCAGCCATGCTGGCCTCCTCACCATCCCTCATATGCTGCAAGCTTCATTGTCATAGGACCTTGCATTGGCTGGACCATCTACTTAGAATACTCTTTCCCCAGCTATTTGTGTGATTAACTCCCTCATTTCCTTCAAACTTTTGCTCAGAAATCACCTTCTCAGCTCCTCTCACCCCATCCTCTCCCCACTCTGATCCTATTTACTCTCCTTTTATCTGATTTTTTCTTCCTCAATTTTATCTTCCTACAATACCTTCTGACATACAATTTATCTTTTTATTTTTCCTTGTTACTATTTACACTGTCTTCTCCCTACTAAGCGCCATGAAAGTCGGAGACAATTGTCCATTTTGTTCACTGATGTGTCCCAAGCCCTTAAAGAGGACTAGCACATAGTAGGTGCTAAATGAATACATGAAAGATTGAAAGAACAAATCTCTATTACATTACCTTGCCTGGAATACTGTAATTATCCATTGGCTTTTCTGCTGCTCCCAGTCAAGTATGGAGTATTTTATTTCTATGACCCCAGTATGACACCTGATACATACATGCTCAATACCTATTTGGTGAATCTATAATGTAGGCTAAAACTGTCACTCTATTAATAAGGATACTGAGGGCCACAGGGCTTGCTCCATGTCACACAGGGAATAAATGTTGGGGCCAAAACTAGAATTTAGGTCTTCCATTTCTCTGGGCTGAATCTCTCCACTACACAGCCCAACTCTACTAAAAATATTTTAAGGTACATCTTGTCTTCCATCTATGGTGTAATTTCTTGAGACGGGGCAAGGTACCAAGCTGCTTTGAAGCTCCAATACTGCTAGGTAGGCATAATACTTATTCACTAAATATTTGCGATTTGAGTGCTCAATAAAAATATTATTACGGTTAGCATTGTTTCCACTTTTAACGACAGAAATGATAATAACCTCCCAGCAGTCTGCTTTAAATAGGTTCAAGACACTGAAATACAATTTTAACAGAGTCCTCCATCAGTTTGCTCCCCGGAGAGATGAAATGAGTTCATAATGAGATTCCTGCAATGAGTCCAAAAGCAGAGGGAATGAGTATGGGGTTTTGCTGCAGTAGACCCAGATGTTTCACTGGCATGTGGCCGCCATTTTTTTCTCCGCTACTCAGGCCATGGGGGGAGGGGCAGTAGGGTGAGTCCCGTCCCATTGCTGAACACCATCCTCTCTCCGGGGCATCACCTCTTCTGTTCTGGTTCAGCTGTGGCTCAGGACTGGTGTAGAGAACCGCTTGTTACTCCTAATAAACGTAGTGTGCTACCAGCCAATGGAATATATAGGCGTCTCGGAATCCCACACGGAATAGCAAATTGGTTAATTGCCAGAAACCACAAAAGGTTATTTTCTCAGTAAGAGATTTGTGCAAAGACTTATTGCAAGCTTCTGTTGCTAATGTGTTTGACTTGCTTGATTTTAAAGTACAGGTTAATACCATCTGGTATCTTTAAGCTTTGGTGATCCAAGTGTGAGTTCAGTAGATTCTGGGCCAGAGGTGGGGGTCAAATTGAATGGGTCAGGGCAAGGTTTCATCATTTCCCTTTATGTAATTAACATATCATCAGGAAAAGGGATAGAGAAAATAGGGAAAGTTAGCCTGGATTGGAAGGGCTCTTGATAAGTTATTCTTTCTTTCTTTTTTTTTTTTTTTTTTTTTTTTTGATGTGGACCACTTTTAAAGACTTTATTGAATTTGTTGCAATATTGCTTCTGTTTTATGTTTTAGTTTTTTGGCCGTGAGGCATAGTGGGATCTTAGATCCCCAAGGCTGGGATTGAACCCGCATCCCCTGCATTGGAAGGCAAAGTCTTAACCACTGGACCACCAGGGACGTCCCAGCTATTCTGTTGTTGATTCACTGTTCTCCGTCTAGGGTCAGTCAGGAGAAGACATCCCAATGACAAACCTCCAGAATGCTGTGCTATTTATTCCTACTCCTGAGCTAGAGTATCCAAGGGTGTTCTTCAGCCTGAATGACTCTCTAAAATAAATAAACGAATGCCCTTATTTCCTGAGCACATCTATGACTCTGCAGCGTCACCTCTGACCCTGTCTAATGTGTCAAGCCACTGAGCTGCTCTAGTTCTGGCCGGGGTGACCGAGGGCGATCTCCTCTGTGTGGGCTGTGTCCACGACTCATTCTCAGTGCTCCACTGGGGTCACCTCAGCACTTTACTGCATCCTCCGCATCCCATGAATAGCTCGACAAACAAACAAGCCCATGTAAAAGAGCTCAAACTCCGAAAGCACTGGGAGGTTGCGTACATTTTGACAGATTTGTGATAAGACAGAGGGGAGAGCTATATTACAGTTCACTCAGCAAAATTTTATCAAGATCCTTCTAATTTCCCCTTAAGACCCAGGGGTTTGCCCTTCCCACTAAACTGACTCTCAGCTACTTGGAGTTCAGCCTCACTGTCTCCTCAGCTCCCTTTTTCCCATGGAAAAATTTAGAGCTTCTCTTATGTCCTTCAACTTTCATCCTCGAAAGAAAATTTTTTAAAAATGTAAAAAGATTTTTAAAAAATGAAGAAAAACAATTTTCATCCTCACAAAAGAGCTTCCTTGGCATCCATCTTTCTTAGAAGAGGGGAGATTGAAAAATGACATTTGGGGGGTCCAAAGGCATAAACTTTTAGTTTAAGATAAATAAGTCATGGGTATGTGACATACAACACGGTGACTATAGTTGATGATACTGTGCCGCGTATTTGCAAGTTGCTAAGAGAGTAGATCTTGAAAGTTTTCATCACAAGAAAAAACAAAAGTTTTGTAACTGTGTATGATAACAGATGTTAACTAGACTTATGGCGATTATTTTGCAATATATACAAATACCAAATCATTACATTGTACATCTTAAACTAATATAACGTTAAATATCTATTGTACCTCAATAAGAAAAAAAAAGGAAAAAGAGCCCAATAATAATTGGATAGTGGCATTAGACTTGTACCTAAGTTTTCCGACCTAAGTCAAATGCTATTTCTATTGAATTGTGCATTTTGTCTAAAATAACATTAAAATCTATTGGGGAAAAAAAAGGAAAATGACATATTTTCCTTTGTAACATTATGTGAAGGGGGTTGTTTAATGGGTGTTAAGTGCTGAGACATGGGTTACTTAGGCACTGAATGATACATGATTCAGCTCTGGTTAGGATCATGTTCTAGTGAGGACTTCTGGGTCCAGGGATAAGATACTGGCTGGGAATTCAGATATGTGAAGGAAGTCTCTTTACCCCTTTCCTCCTAGATAAAGTGGGGTTAATAACACCTTCCCTGCCTCCTCTGCAAGGTGGGATTCTACATGAGAAAGTGAGAGAGAGAATAATTAACAGACCCTGTTGTGAAATTGCATCATCCTGGCTAATATCTGGGATTCCCTTCCCACTCTCACATCTTCTAGTGGTTTCTATCTGTAATCTTTGTCTCCTTTCCCCATAGTGGCCTAAGGAAAGCCAGATACAACCTCCAAACATCTGAGCTGCTGGAACTACTAGCACATCCACATCCATCTAGTGCAGTGCTTTCCTTATTACCCCTTTCTCCCTACTGTTCTTATTACTAAGAGATACATTGCATTGAAACTAACAATCATCCCTTTTCTATTCCTGGTATTATTTCTCTTCATGGAGAGTGTATTTGCCAAGGTTTCTAAGGAAAACGCAGGGAATTATAGTCACAATTATTGTAAGACGAATTACATTCTAGTGGAATGGGGATGACTCTCAAGTTAAAAAAAATGGTAATAATGTTGAGATATCTTTTATTATTCTCAGCAAAAGTGTTTCTTAAAGGAGATTTTACCAAATAATTTTTCTATTAACTTGACACCCGATTTAGCCACACAGGCACAAAAAAATTGCAAAGCAGAGGCGGGATTGAAAGTCTAATTTTGGAGGATTTGGAGGATTTTGTTTCTCTTCCCCTTTTTCTCTCTCTGTTTTGCTCTGATTTATTGTGGTCATGGTGGGAAGGAGATGATCTTCCATCCAGGCATTTGTTGCCACTAAGAAAGAAAAAACCAAGAGTGGGTGGAACGTATCTTCGATGCCAAATGCTTTTGCAAAGCCTTTCAAAGGACATTGGTCTACTTGGTTTCATTTTCAGAAAATTCATTTCAAAAAAGTTCAAAGCTCTTAGCACTGCTTTGACAATATTCCTAAATCTCCTGGGCTTCTGTCTGAGTTCTGACTTTCTGAAACCCCTTTCTTGTCTGTCTCTTTCATACATGATGGACCTGTTGATTCCACAACACGACAGCACACGAAGCCATCTGTCACGATGGCATGGCGCTCTTGCTGCAGGATGACACGCCAATAGCCACCAGCCCGGTGCCAGCCAAAGTGGCATTAGCAACAACAATGCCCTGCGTCACACAGTAAACTGTATACCATTCAACAAGAAGGTCTTCCCAGGGAAGGCACAAGCTGCCAAATGAGGAACACGTCTCTCGCCATGGCAAGTCACGTATGGCCCATTTCAGTACAGACCCTGTCCCCTTGGTGATATTGGCTCTGTCTGCCGAGAGCTAGTGTGATGGCAGCTCCTCCATACTCACAGGACACACCCTGCCACGAAGAACTAGCCATCGTTGGAACGCCCGTAGGGTAACCAACTGTCCTGATGTGCCAGGGACTGAGGGGTTCCCTGGGATGCAGGACTTCAGTGCTAAAAACAAGTCTCCAGCCAACGGGGATGAGCTGGTCACCCTATCTGTGTCCGCATCACTGGCCCCACCAGGTAAATTCTTCCTGGTCCTGTCTGTGTCTCCATCCAACCTTGTTTCCATTTCCATTGTGTAGTAGGCGTCCTCTGAGATGGCTCCAGGGGTCTCCACCTTCTGTTTCTAACGCTTTGGGTAATCCCCTCCCACTGAGCATGAGCTGGATGTATTCTCTCCCTTCTAATGAGAAGAGAGCAGAGGTGAAAGGATGTTACCCCTGAGGTTAATTTCGGAAAAATACTGTGGCTTCCACCTTGGGTACTCTCTCCCCTCTTTCCTCCTCCTCCTCCCTCTCAGCCTCCCCACTTCCTCTCTCCCTTCTCCTCCTTCTCCTTCTGAAGATAACGAGCTGCCTGGTTTCCAGCAGCACTATGGAGAAGCCCACTTGGCAAGGAATCCCTGTCTCTACCCCAGCCAGTCAGGGTCTAAGACCTGCCAACAGCCACCTGATTGAGTTTGGACACAGATCCTCCGTCTCTCCAGCCTTGAGCTAACTGCAGCCCCTGATGACACCTTGTCTGTCACCTTGTGAGAGAGCCTCAGCTAAGCACGCTGGGGTTCCCAACACACAAACACAGGAGACAATGCATGTTTGTTTTTTTAAGCCACTAAGTGTTGGGGTATCCTGTTACATGGAAATAGATAACTATTCAACTTGAAACTATGAGGGAGCCAGGCTGTTCAGAAACACACTGGACTCAGAGTATCACACCATTTAGAATTTACAGGGAGGACCCGAGAGCTCAACCATTTGGACCAATTCATTAGGAAGGTGAAGAGCCTGAGCTTAAAGGAGGCCAGGGGACTTGTTAGGAAGCAGATAGAGACAGCTGGCCCAGGTCTTCTGATTCCTGCTCTGGTGCTGGTTCTGGTCAGTGGGGCCACCCAGCTCAGCAACACCAAGCACACAGAATCCTGCGACCTCCGATTTGGTTCACAAAAGGAGACTGCCCCTCCGAGATTTACAGGGAGAGACTTTATCTCCAGCTTTGTCACAGGGTTGATAGACTTAATAAAATCTTTTATACATGATCTGGAAACACTGCAGATTTTTCCTGGCTCTGACAATCAAGAAGCCTCTTATCCTCTTTAAATCAGATCTCTCCAGAGGGAATAAACTATCATCTCAATGTAACTCAGCAAGTACTCCTAGAGCACCTGTACCATCGTCTGTTCTAGAAGGGCTGGAACAGAAGAAGGAAGGATTGGAAAAAATATATGACATGATTATTATCCTCAAGGAGCATTTCTGGGTGGAAATCATAATCATAGTCATAATAACATTTTGCACTAGACACATATCTATGTTTATCTATAATGCATTATTTCTTTTATTTAAAAATATCTGAAAAAATGGTGAAATGTTAACAGTTGTTAATTCTGAGTGGTGAGCACATCATTGTTATATTATTTCCTTTTTAAAAATATACACTATGTTTTTAATAATATAGTTATCATGTATATTAAAACATACATTATATTTTTAAAATACATATATTATAATGTATATAAGTATACATCATATTTTCTGTATGTATTTTTTTCAAATTAAAAGTATCTGATATTTAATGAGGATTTACTATCTCCAAGGCACTCTAATAAGCACTTTAACATAGGATTTCTCATTGAATCTTTCCACCAGTCCTGGGAGGAAAGTACTGTTCTTACTTTGTCCCAGGTCAGAAAGGTTGAGTAATTGATTCAAAGTCACACAGCTGATTAATGGGATCAAAATTTAGTTCTGTCTTGTTCCAAAACCAGTGATCTCAATCACCAAGCTTAAATTCTTACCAACAAGAAGTATGTCTAGTTGGGGAAATAAGAGATACATGTGTCAAATAAGTTCAGACAACTTTAGTAAGCTGCCACGCTAGATATAACCGAAAGGGCAAATACGAGGTACAGAGGTAACAGTCAGGAAAGTGAGAAATCAATACTAGCTAACCCAATAAGAGAAGGCTTCATGAAATAGATTCATTCATTCATTCAACTGCTATTTCTTGAGCACCTGTTCTATGCCAAGCACAGGTGCTGGGGGATTCAGTGTTGAACAAGACAAGCACTGATCCAGTGGCGCTCACACTTAGTGGGGAGGGGTAGACAATAACTACATGAATAAGGTAATTTCAAATTATGATAAATGCTATGGCAAAAATAAAATGGAATGAAAGAGTCACAGAAGCGTAGGCTCTTAGATTAATTGGTTTGGAAGACCCTGTTGATTAAAGTTTGAAATCAATTTCCTTTTCTGCCTCCTTCCTCTGAAATGGAGAGCTTCATAGGACCAGGCGACCCAAAATTGTAACGGATGAGGCTTCTGGAGAGGGGACCAACATGTGAAGATTGACTATGTCAAGTAGAGCACAAGATTCTTCTACACATATAATCTCATTTTGTGATATTTGGATATGTTAGCAGTAGGTAGGAATGGAGTAGGAAGAGCATATGCAATGTGAGAGAAAGAAAACCATCCTGTCTGGGCAACAGACCAGATAAGGGAGGGCACAGGATACACATTGGGAGTTAGGGTATTTCAGACAGATAAAGAAGGATTGGGAACTTCTCTGGCGGTCCAGGGGTTAAGCCTCTGTGCTTCCACTGCAGGGGGCATGGGTTTGATCCCTGGTTGGGGAACTAAGATCCCGCATGCTGCACAGCATGGCCCCCCCCCCAAAAAAAAATTAGTCTAATTTTAAAAAAAGAAGGATAGAACTTTGAAAGTCAGTGTCTGGCCTTGGATTAAAACAAATGATAGCTAGAGTAGGTACTGCACAAGAGAATAAAATGGTGAAAGTGGTATCTTAAGTGGCTTATCCTGGCTACAGATCACACAGGGTAGACAGCAGTGGGCGGCAAGAAAATCTTCCCGAAGACTGTAGTTCAGATAAGCCATACAGAATGCTCATCTAAGAAGGCAGGAATTGGGAATGGAGGGATGTATCTGAGAGACACTGCAGAAATTAAACTGCCCAACGCCGAGGGCTAGGACTGGGAGACCTTCGAATGTAAGTGAGCTCTCAGTTGGAGGTGGCAGCATTATTTTTGCCCAACAGTTCTGGAGGATGAGGTCGTTCTGGTCTGCTGATGTCTGAACAGATTGTGAAAATGATCTCTCCAACTTTTTGGTTTGGGACTTGAGATGGAAATTTTCTCTGAACTACTTACATGGGTAAGTGGGAGGATGACACGTAGGACTTGAGCTTCCGGGGGCAAGAGAACTGCTGCACAGATGGATGTCAATACAGACTACAATCAACTCCAGCATTTAGAAGATTTCCTTTCTCAAGAAAATTTGTTTCACCCTTTGAGAAATAACAAAAGAACTTGGGCCATATGCTTCAAATATCACTAACGCTCCAGTACTTTCCAAAGATATTTAAACTCTTATTCCCTCTCCTATAATTAACACCCTATTCACCACCATATATAGGCTTTAATAAGATTCTGGGTTCCAAAGAGATTCGCCCAAGTTACCTCAAGGGAAGGGTGAAGAATTGTAAGGATTTGTAATAGGAGGTAAATGTGGGACTCTTCTTGTCTCAGAATTTTGGATCAGGCTCCCCAACTTATGATTATAGGTGCAAAATTCCTTTGCATTCTAAACTGCAGTGCAAGACCACTGACATAGGCCATGCAAAAAGGGGTGATAAAAAAACATTTTGGCCAGCACTGGCGCATCACCCATCTTCAGGCAATATAAGAGAAGGCAAATTTATTAAGGGGAATAGAGGTCAAGATTTGGGACATCTTTGGAAAGGGCCTTTGGCATGTTATTTATCCATTCTCCGCAAACCCACCCCCTTTCCAACTGTGGCTGGTGCTCTGCCCCAGCCCCTTGACTTTACCACTTCAGTGGGCATTGATCCCACCTTCTACTGCCCGCCCTGCATTTCTTTGCCTGAGTGCTTTCTCTGGCTCTCACAACCCAGATAGGAAGCGTTGGAAATCAATACCTCCCCACCCTCAAACCCAGAGAGCAGAGTTGGTATTTAAGTACGCCAGCTTCCTTGCCCTTTGGGTGGAGTATGCTTCTGGAGAACCCGACGTGCAACACTGTTCTACATGATTTCAGTACTCAGAAATGTGTGGAGATTTCTTTTTTTTCCTAGCACATGGTCAGTTTTATAAATTTTCCATAGGTTCTTAAAAAGCATAATCATGCTAAAGATGTTCTTTACTGTGTCCCTGGGTGCTGTTAGGCAAAGTTTGTAAGTTAAATTGTTAATTGTTCTAGTCTTCCATATTTTTACTGTGATTTTTGACAGCTTTTTAGTGAATTTTTGAGAGAGGTGGTTAAAATCTCCTGCTAAGATTGTGGATTTATCTATTTGTCTTTTTAGGTTTGTCCATCTTGCTTTATATAGTTTGAGACAATGTTATTAAATGTTTTTTAATTTAACTTGACTATCTTTTCAGTGACTGTAATTATATCATTAAGAAGTGATCATCTTTACCACTAACAAGGCGTTTTTTTACCAAAAGTCTGTTTCACCCATTATTCGTATGACTAAACCAGATGTATTTCAGTTCCTGTTTGCCTGGTATAGTTTGGTGCATTAAAATAACATGTCTAGGGCTTCCCTGGTGGCGCAGTGGTTGAGAATCCGCCTGCCGATGCAGGGGACATGGGTTCGTGCCCCGGTCCGGGAAGATCCCACATGCCGCGCAGCGGCTGGGCCCGTGAGCCATGGCCGCTGAGCCTGCGCGTCCGGAGCCTGTGCTCCGCAACGGGAGAGGCCACAACAGTGAGGCCCGCGTACCACAAAAAAAAAAAAAAAAAAAAAAAAAAAAAAAAAAAAAAAAAAAAAAAAAATAACATGTCTATCACCCCCAAAAGTTTCCTTGTGCCCCTCTCCCTTGCCTTGACTCTCCCTGAATTCTCCTCAACCAGTTCCCAGGCAGCCACTGGTCTTTTTTCTGTCATTATTGTTTGCTTTTTCCAGAATTTTATATACAGGCACACCTTTTTTTACTGCACTTCACTTTATTGCACTTTGCAGATAGTACATTTTTTTCAAATTGAATGTTTGTGGCAACCCTGAGTTGAGCAAGTCTATTAGCACCCTATTTCCAATAACATTTGCTCATTTCATGTCTCTGTGTCATATTTTTGTAATTCTTACAATATTTCAAACTTTTTCAATATTATTATATTTGTTATGGTGATCCGTGATAAGTGATCTTTGATGTTTCTATTGCTAAAAGATTATGCCTTGCTGATGTTTGACTTTTTTTAGCAATCGAGTATTTTCTTAATTATATACGTCATTTTTTAGACACAACGTTATTGTACACTTAATAGACTGCAGTATAGTATAAACGTAGCTTTTATATGCACTGGGAAACCAAAAAGTTCATGACTCACTTTATTGTGATGTTTGCTTGTTTGTTTCAGGTAGGAAATTGAATTGGATCACTGTCATTCCATCTTGGCTGGAAGCAGCTGTTTCATCCCTTAACTTTCTATATCTTATATATCTTTCTATATCTTATCTATATCTTTCTATAGCTTCACATTTTAGATGTGTTTTTGTAAATATTTGGATCTTTTAAATCTAGCTTGAAAATCTTTGTGTTTTAACTAAAGCATTAGTCCATTTTTATTCAGCAATTACTGATTTATTTAGGTTTATATCTACCATCTCAGCTGTATACTGTTCCTCTCTATTCTATACTTAGTTTTTTTCTTATTTCCCATTTTGCTTTCTTTTAAATATACTACTTTCAATTTTTCTCATTATTTTCCCTCTGGACTAGTTTGAAAATTTCTAGGATTTTCCACTTCATGAAAGTAAGTTTTATGAACCTGATGATAGAGTCAGCAAGATTCAGAATAAGGATAGCTCAGAATCCAGGTGTCATAATCAAATCACAACAGGCCTCTGAAAAGGGAATTTAAGGAATGAGAAGTATGCAGCATGGCTACTGAGTAAACAATTAATTAATAAAGGGAGAGAAGATAGCTGAAAAAAAAAACTTGTTATTACAACAAAAGATTCTAGTGGAAGAGGTGAAATGGCAATTGCTACTATAGTTTTAATTATGTTTGCATGCCTTATGGGGCCAAGCAAACAAATGAGTTCTTAAGAAAAGTATCCCAGAGATGATATAGGAAGCAGTGGTATAATAATCTAAGCTTTCTGCACCTTGCTCTTTCCCTAAATAAAAGGTCTACTCCTCAGGGAAATAATAATTATAATGACAGTAATGACAGAGTAGCTAACAGTTTTTGAGCACTTAAGTATGCAATGTGCAATGCAGCGTTACGTGGTTTTCTCATTTAATCCTCCCAATAATCCTTTGACATGGATCTGACTGTATAGGACTCTCCCTATATACCACTTCAAATCCTCTGAGCCTCACTTACCGGATAATATAGCCAATGTTCAGTGACCAGTCCTGCACAGGGTCCAACCAGCTTCATACAGATGTACCTTGGTGATATCTGCCCTCAGTCACATGCTTTCTGCCCTGGAGCCTCTCTTCCTATGCTCAGCATGGGTTGCTATAAGAAAGTCCCCGAATGTGTCATTGGGATAGATATTGTCGGAAGTTGGAAGAATCCTGTTGTTAGTTCTCTGACCGCTAGAATAAAAGCCTGCTATGATAGGAATGATAGGAAAGACAGTGTGGAAGCCCTTGTCACTGTCTTCCTCCCTCAGTTTTCTGGCCAAGACAGTAAAACAATCATAGATGTCAGAGGGCATTGTGAGATGAGTGTTACCATCAGAGGTTTAAAAGATGCAGGGCTAGCAGTTCCTGTAATATTCACATTCAGTTCATCTATCTGGATGCTGTAGAACAAAAAAGAAAACAGAAGATCCAAGATAGATCATGGTGGATGACAGCCATAAACTTTAATCAGGCGGTAGCCTCAAATAGCGGCAGCTGTGCCAGCTGTGGTTGCCTTACTAAAGCAGATCATCCCAGCCCCTAATTCTTGATATGTGGCTATTGATCTGGCAAATGCCTTCTTCCCCATCCAGATCAGTATGGGGAGGATAAGAATCAGTTTGATATTATGTGAGAGGGACAGAAGCGCATTCACTGTCTTGCCCCAGGGCTGTGCTAACTTTTCTAGTCTCTGCGCTAATAGAGTCTGCAAGGACTTGATTGTTCTGACATTCCACCAGGAAGGACATCAGTACCATCATACTAAGGGGATCTGGTGAGGATGGGATGGCAAATGTCCCAGATGCCCTTGTAAGTGAGCCAGTGCATGGAGATAAATTCTACAAAGACTCAGGTTGAAGCACTACCAATGTAATTACTTACTAATGATTTTCAAAATTTTAACTTAAAAAAAATTTAAACTTTTTTTTTTTTTTTTTTGTGGTACGCGGGCCTCTCACTGTCGTGGCCTCTCCCGTTGCGGAGCACAGGCTCGGGACACGCAGGCCCAGCGGCCATGGCTCACGGGCCCAGTCGCTCCGCGGCATGTGGGATCTTCCCGGACCGGGGCACGAACCCGTGTCCCCTGCATCGGCAGGCGGATTCCCAACCACTGCGCCACCAGGGAAGCCCTAAACTTTTATCATAGACAATTGCACACCTATACAAAATTAATCAGAGTAATATAACAAATCACCACGTATCCTTAACCTAGCTTCAACAATTATCAACTCACTGACAATTTTTTTCATCTGTAACTTCACTCATTTTCCCCCTCCCATATTATTTTGAAACAAATGCCAGACATTATATACTTTCACTCATAAATATTCCATATATACTTCTAAAGGACAAGACTTCTTTTGAACATAAATACAATATTATGTTCACGTCTAAAAATACTTAGTAATTCCTTAATATCATCAAATATTCAGTCATTTTTCAAATTTCCAGTTGTTTCATAAATGTCACAAAAAAGTTTTAAGTTGGTTGTTTGAATAAAGATAAAAATAAAACCTACACATTGCAATTAGTTAATGTGTTTTTAAAGTCTATTCTAATTTATCAGTTCCCCTTGCACCTGCCTGGTTTTTGCCCTTGCAATTTATTTGCTAAACAAACTGGGTCATTTTTCCTGCAGGTTGAATTTTGTTAATGGCATCCCTGTGGTGTCTTTTGGCACGTTCCTCTATGTTTCCTGTAAATATGTAGTTGGTGATAAAAGTTTTAGAAGTCCATAGAGTCTGGCATGTCTCTGGATATCCGTTCTGAGGTAGTGGACAAGTTTTTGTATCTTATACCTCCTATCATTAAAAAAGAGGCACAATGTTTGATGAACCTTTTTGGATTTTGGAAGCAGCATGCCCTGCACTTGAAAATACTATTCTGACCAATTTGTCAGGTGACCAGAAAGGCTTCCATTTTCAAGTGGGATCTGGAACACAAAACCAATTCAGCAACAAGTCTGGACTGTGGGGCAAATTGCCCTGTTGCTTAGGCCACATGACCAGCAGATCGAACAGTGCTAGGGAGATCCCTGGTGGGTAAGAGTGCTACGTGAAGGACTTCCCTGGTGGTGCAGTGGTTAAGAATCTGCCTGCCAATGCAGGGGACACGGGTTCGAGCCCTGGTCCGGGAAGATCCCACAAGCCGCGGAGCAACTAAGCCCGTGCACCACAACTACTGAGCCTGAGCTCTACAGCCCGCGAGCCACAACTACTGAGCCCGTGTGCCACAACTACTGAAGCCCGCGTGCCTAGAGCCTGTGCTCCGCAACAAGAGAAGCCACCGCAATGAGAAACATGCGCACCGCAATGAAGAGTAGCCGGCGCTTGCTGCAACTAGAGATAGCCCGTGCGCAGCAACGAAGCCCCAACACAGCCGAAAGTAAATATAAATAAATAAATAAATACATTTTTAAAAGGAAAAACAAAGTATGCTATGTGAAGAGTCGGGCAAACCCTGACCTGAGGATTATAGCAGGTTTCTGGAGCAAGAGCATACCGTCTGAATCAGAGAATTGCTCTCCTTTTTAGTAATGGTTCCCGGTGTGCTCTTGGGACCTCGTAGAGCTCTAACATCCGGGATGCCAAACAGCTATGAAATCCAAACTAACCATTCTGAGCTCACCACTACCAGAACCATCAAGTCATAAAGTCAGTTTGCACAATGAACAGTGCATGTGGGATGCTATCAGCAGGTTCGGAATGCACGAGCACATTTTGTGATTAGCTGGCCTGGCTCCCGTTCTCCCCATGTTTCACCAGCATTTGTTCCTCCGCTCACACTGATGACTTTATGGAGTGGGAGGAGGGTGTCCCTACATCCAAATAATCGAGGAAGAAAGAATTTGCATCGCAGATGGGTTGGCATTATATGTTAATGCTGGATTTTATCCCAAAGTGGATTTTTTAAGTACAGTGGTAAAGGGAGATTTTCCTAGTGGGCAGAGAGCAGTGAGCAAAAGTACACTTAATTGTTCCATTTTCTATGGAAAGAGAAGTAGCCTGAGGTATGGCCAAACACAGATTCCTGGGGAGTGGTGAAAGCTTTGGGTGGTTGGTCAGGGACTCGAAAGGAATGAGTCTGGAAGGTATAAGACAGAGAAGTCTGGGGAAAAGACATGTGGATGGAGCTCTCGGGGTAAATAGAAAGTGTGGAGATCTTTGTGTCTCACACTGATGCCCAACAGAGAACATCCCTTGCAGAGGAGGCTTTCAACAGTCAGGTGGGTAGACAGGATGACTCACCCTGTAGATGTCAGCCAGTCTCCTCCTAAGCCATTCCAGGGGTGGACAATGAATCTAGACACAGTAATCATGGGGGCAGGGATGGAGATTGTGCCTGGGTCCCCTCCAACAAGGCTGAACATTAAAGGTCCAATCTGCAAACAATGACCCCGAGCCCTTGATATGGCACCATTCCTCAAGGACTCCACCCAGACATAGGGTGGCAGGTTGATACTATCAGATCCTTCTACCTTAGAGGGAGCAGAAATTTGCCCTTAACAGAACTGACACTTACTCCATAGAGGTGTTTGCCTTTCCAGCCCCCAGTGCCTCCTCTAGAGCCACTATTATTGATCTACAGAATGTTGAATCTATTAACATAATAAACAGTACAACATTGCCTTAGTAGAGAAGGTCCTTTGTTGTGGAAGGCAGGAGCAGCAATGGATACAGGACCACAGGATCCTCTGGTGTCTGACTATGTATCCCATTATTCAGAAGCAACCAGTCTAAAAGAATACTGTATTGAGGTGTGTCATCCCCAATTAGGCTCCATCTCAGGGCTAAGACCCTGTTGGTTTGTGACATTTTGCTCCAGGCTATAGAATACACATTGAGCCAAAAGAAGATACATGGAGCTCTCTCCCCAGTAGCTAGGCTACACGGTGAGGGGGGGGTGTGTGCCAGGGGATTCAGTCATTGAACTTGCACCTGATCGCTTTGGGATCCTCACGCTCAAGGACAAGGAGACTAAGAAAGGAACTATTATACTGGCAAGGGTGACGGACCCTGATTGCCACAGGAGCTACTGCTATACAGTTCAAGTAGGGAAGACCAAGTCTGCAAGCCCAGGGATTCAATGAGGGCATCTCAGTGATGATGCGTGAGGATTGCAGGGATCACTGCCTGCCAAGGACAAGACAGCCAAAGCTTAGACTGTTCAGAGATGAATATCTCAATCACCCCCCAACAAAGGAAGCAAAGGGGCTAGGAACCAACAGATAAATGTTTCCCATCCCTCACTACTCCCCAGACAAGTGAATCTGAGTTGCACATTATACATTTTTTTTCAGGAAGTCTCACAGAATCAAGTAGCTAGTTGCTTATCGCTGAGGCCCACTCAAACGTACATCTGCAATGGGCTCTCCCGCCTTTCCTTCTTCACTTACCCATCCTTTACTCTTGTTCTCTGCAATGACATTCCCCAGGAAAGCAGTTGCACATAGGCCTCTGTCTTAGGCTTTGTTTCCTGGGAACCCAGGCTGAGGCAGATACTATTGTTATTTCCGTTTTACAGATGTCAGTTGATTAGTGGTCCATGGTCACACAACCACTGAACAGTGTACTAGGATTGAGCCCCAGTCTGCCTGACACCTAAGGCCGTGCTCTAAACCATTGCTATGCAGTAGAACTTTCTGTAATCGTGAAAATGTTCTCTAATTGCCCTATCCAATGTGATAGTCACTAGCCACACGTGACTTTGAGACTTGACATGTAATTAGTACAATTCAGGAACTGCATTTTTAAATTTTATTTAATTTGAAGTTATTTAAAATTAGTCACACGCAGCTAGTGACTATCACGTTGGATGGTCCCTGATTATCCAAACCAAACGGCTCAGAAATCACTTTTCTCAATTGCCACCTAGGAAAGATTGAGGGTAAGTTATGAGGCACCACTGATTACATATTCCTAAAACAATCTGCAAGCATAGTAGCTAAAACCAATAAAGGTGCATTTGAATACTCTTGCTGAGATCCAGTTGCCAAAAAACCTCACGTCATAGGTTAGAAATTTATCTGACACATTCAGCACAAATTAGGAAGCAGACATTGTGCCAGGTAGCAGAGTGACAGTGGTAAATGAGAGAGATGTGATCCTCGCCCTTCTCGTGGATAAAATCAAGTTCAGATATTGCAGAAATGTTATCACTTTTTTGCCTTCCCTCATCACCAAACATTCCATCTGTGTAGGATATCATTTTTCTCACCTACTTCCTTGATCTGTGATACTTTCATTGTTGTGTTATCCTCCGACCCAACTTCTTCTGAAGCACTACATGTGAAAGAAGCATGGGCCCTGGAGTCAGATGTATCTGGATTTAAATCAAATTCACCTTTGAAAGAGTTGTCCTATCTTATGTAGTTACTTACCACTCTGAGACTTAGTTTTTCTCATCTGTAAAATGGGGTTGTAAGAATTCAACGAAGTCATATAGTCCATTGAAATGTTACCTCTCTTGTCTAGATTCTGACCTTTAGGAATTTCCTGTCCTAGTTCTCTTTAAACATTTATAAGAACTTTTCACAAAACAGTCAGGAGGCTGTTGGCGGTGACAGGTGAGCTACAAAATAATAGAAACAATTTACAAAGGGAGATAAAGTTATAGTTCTGGTAATCACATAGCTTTTTCAAAAGGAAGAGAAAGTTTCAGACCCATAATCACATAGTCCTGCCACATTCACCTTGGAAATGGATTCAGGTTACTAACCAGAGGCATGTAAAAACAAGATAATAAAAAATAAATGACAATAGAGCTATGCTCCTTCTATTACTTTAGGAAATTTAAAGCTGCTCATTTTACATGCATGACACTATTAACAAGTGCTTTTTGAGGTTTTTTGTTGTTTATTTTGATTTGTTGTTTGATATGGACCATTTTTAAAGTCTTTATTGAGTTTGTTACAATACTGCTTCTGTTTTATGTTTTAGTTTTTTGCCGCGAGGCATGTGGGATCTTAGCTCCCCAACCAGGGATCAAACCCGCACCCCATGCATTGGAAGGCAAAGTCTTAACCCCTGGACCTCCAGGGAAGTCCCAACAAATGCTTTTTGAATACTCACTGTGCATTCATCACTGTGCTGGTCCCTGGGAATAGAAAGATCAGTGCAGCCTGGCTGGTGTCCTTCAGGCTGAACTGGTAGAGTACCATATCCAACACATAGCCCAGGAACCATGTGACAACTGTCAAACTCCTAGTTCAGCTGCCTTGTTCTAGGCTGCCTCATGGGCCCGGACAGTGGGACAGAGCAGTGATGGTGAGGGGTATCAGCCAGGCTTCGAGGACATGGGGAGCTGGACAGGTCATGGTCTACAGCAGGAGCTGGGCTGAGGGCCTGAATGATATTAATAGAGAGGTTCTAGGCTCTTGTTTGAAACAAGGTGAGATTTAGTTGCATCTCAACTAAACACAGTTCCTGATGACTCCCATGGATGGAAATGGAGGCGGGAGGAAGTGCACGTGACCTTTTCTATCCTAGCTCCTAGGTAGGGACTTCTGGCAGCAGTATCCTGAGATTCTCAGCAGAGCATCAGATTGGACCATCAGCTGATCTCCCTTCAGATGGGAGGGCTAGTTGCATATGAACATCCATTTTGACTTCCCTGTGGCAATGGCTGAGTCCTCCTTGGCCCAGGAACCCTTGATGTAGTTTACTGTGATAGCTCAACTTCACTGAGGGTTTAAGCTCCCTTCTTGGTTCACACTTGGCAGCTCACCTTAGGTCTTCAGGGTTCTTTGGGGCATGATCCTCTGATGAGACTGGGGCAGAGGCACCCCTGGTAGCATTTTTGAGTATCCACTGAAGAAAGAGAGCCATGAGGCCTGAGGGGATCAGGAAAGGTCTCCCAAGGGTGGGACATGAAGATATGGACAGCTGATCACATAGTGGTCTGTGTGAATGGAGCCCCCAGAGTTGTGCAGTGCACAACCTATGTAGCTGTATATGGTGTCCCTGTGGACAGGCAGAGAAGAAGGGGATTAAGCATTCTGGGAAGTGCAGACAATGTGAGGAACGACCCAGAAGTTCTCATTTGATTCACATTCATTTATTACCACTTTAATCCAAGGAATATTCTATAATCATAGGCATTTTCACATTGCTATTATTTCATTAACTCCCTCTGTATCTCTGGAGGATTGCTTTGTGGCAGGTATTATTACCCTCACAGAAACCTCAGTAGAATACATTAAATTAACAACCTGGATTCTGAGAGTGAATTATTGGCAGAGATGGGAAGTGAGTGCGTCTCATCCTTGGGTTCTACCTCCTTTCCAGTCCTGCCTTACATCCGATCACTTACATTTTTTTAAAAAAATCTGATTTTATTTAGGGTGATGGAAGAAAGTGAGCTGGCCATGAACCTATTCCACTAAACAAGGGCAAAAGTTGGAAGAAAAAAAAGTAAAAATCACTTACCCTTGTGCGGTGACAAACTGAAGTTGCTATAAATGCCAAGAGAAAACAATACAGAGAAAATGGATGAAGTTACTGGAAACATGTTCATAAATTTCTGCAGTAAATGTGCTGTGCGATTTCCGATTAGCAAACGTCTGATATAAGACAATATTAAAGTACTGCAAAATCTATGTTAATATAACATTTCTCCACCATACTATTTAGATTTATTGCCTGAATTTTTATGGGTTTTAAATGACTTTTTCTTTTTTTTAACTTAAAAAAATTGTATTGAAGTAGAGTTGATGTACAGTATGATATGTTACAGTTGTACAATACAGCGAGTCACAATTTTTAAAGGTTATACTCCTAAATGGTTTTTTCTTGACATTAACTATTTAGCGGTTAACAGTTAATTCATCACTTTAATCTTGAATTGTTTCGCATTGCATAATATGACAGGAGTTGGGAAAGTGTGATATGGCTCTGTCCTGGATTTGTGGGCAAGTACGGGGATGAATCTCTTTTCAGATTTTAGTTAGGGAGAAGCCTTAGAAACAATAAACATCACAGTAGAAGAGAATAATAGTTGCCACGTTGTGAACTCTTACCGAGGCCTAAGCCTATGAGCACCTCATCTCATTTAAATACTTTGACAATTCTCTGAGGGAGGGGATCAGCACCGTTTTCCAAGTAGAGAAGCTGAGGCTTAGAGAGCTAAATAACCACGTCCAAAGTTTCAGAGGAAGGCAGAGCTGGCATTAGAACCCAGGTCTGTCATCTCCAAAGTGCTGGTTTAACTCTTATGTTGAAGATGATCTAAATAATGATCTGTAGGAGAGGGTCAAAGGAGGTTCTCGAGACTGAGCATCACGGGTCAACTCTACCTCCCACTTGGGTTCGGAATCATCATCTCAACCAGTGTCCAAAAGCAGCCACATAATTTCAGGCTGCTGTTCTCCCCAGTACACACAAGGAATCTGCGATGGGAGAATAGGGGAGGAGGCACGGTACAGAAGACGCCAAGGATGAGGTCTCCATTGGTAAAGGTTTAATCTGGAGAATGTCATAACAATTGGACTTTGTCCTAAAGGCATGCTGGGTTCTCAGCTGCAGGACAAGATGAGAAGGAAGAAGCCACAAGTAAGTAGGGCTGGGGTTGAGGTGTTAACTTTGCTGTCTGTGTGGTCCTCAAGGGAGGGTAGCCAGTGGTCTTAGCCCCAGTGAGGAAGGAAGGAAGGAAGGAAGGAAGAAAGGAAGAAAGGAAGGGAATGAGGCAATTCCCAAGCCCAAAGGGCTAGAGCCAATTCAGACTTAGTCTGGGATGGCATAAATAAGTGGGGGGTCTAGCCCACTGGGTGAGGCATGTCAGCAGAAGTTTCTATGATGCTGAGATGCTTGAAGTATAAAAATGACATTACCAAGATTCAGAAGTCCATACTCATCAAAACTCAACACTAGGTAGGAGAGTGTCACAGGCACCAGATAGGATATCAAGGCCCCAGACAAAAAGCCTAAGGTTCAGAGCCTGGCTCTTGCCCCAGCAGAAACACTAGAGATCACAGCAAATAGTCAAGGTCATTTGGGCTTGACCCTTGTCCCTGATTATCCTTTCTACTCGACCCTAACCCTGCCCCATCCAATACTATGGTTGACATAATGATTCCAGGAAATACTACTGTAAAGCCCACCATAATGTCTTCAAGGGAAAGGTCCATTTATTAATCAGCCCTTTTGTGTCTGCAGTTTCAAATGCAATGCCTAGTCTAGAGTGGGTCCACAAAGATGTCTGTTGAAAAAATGAGTGGGAAGGTTCTCTACAGGGATATTATATAGGAACTTACCTACTGAACCCAAGATAGTCCAAGCAGATCAGGCCTATGGCTGGGCTCAGTTGCAACAAGGTACTTGACTCTCCATTTACTCACGATTTGAAAGGTCATCATGGAAAACAGTAAGGCAGCCTCCAGACTTGATTTAATTTGGATCTTCTTCAACCATAACCATCCTACCTGGAGTTCTGTGAGACCAGAGCTTCATTCCCATCCCCAGGTCTCCTCATAGAGACCAGGCTTCAAACGCTGGAGTGAAGAACCGGGAAAAGACAGCCACAACCTAGGGGTGATAAGACCGTCTCTTTGTGCATCTGGTCCCATTTCATGAGCATCTGCTACATCGCTACTGGAATCTGGGCTCCAGTCACTGAGCAGTCAGGCTCTCAGAGCAGCAGCTCAAGAACCTCAAGTCGCCCTGACTGCGACAGTCACGACAGGGGCGGGGGGTGCCCCTGCACTGCTCAACTCATAACTGAAACCTTGTTGAAGTTGCCCTTTGCTGCTTACTACACTCCAGGGTAGCTTTGAGTTCAACCAATCTGAATTCTGCGAGCACAGGTTCTTGAGAGACAACGAGGACATCTTACTCTGAATCAAGTCCTTCGCATGTAGAATCAACAGTTGAAGCTGTGTCTGGAATCCCGATGGCTTGTGGGCATCTCTTTGTTTCAGGCTTAGGGGCTGTGTAGCCACCAGCAATAAGATTTGAGCTTCCATCTCTCAGCTTACACTTTGCATCTTCCAGAGCCTGTTGAATGAGTGTAACAAGCTTCCCGCCAAAGCACTGTCTAGAGGGGCTAGAGGAAGTAGGGATTCTGAGACTGCTGGCTTCTCCTTCCTCATGTGATTTCTATTCTTCTGTGGGAATCATCAGTGTTTGTCTGAAGAGCCCTATGACGGATGCTGTGATATACTACCCAGATCCCCCAGTGAATGGGTTTTCCTAGTTTACTATTCTTTTTTGGTTTATTGCAGTCTGGGCAGCCCAGGATTGGACTGTGCATGTTAGTTAGTCAGCCTATCTAGAAGGAGTTCCAGAGTTATAATTCCAAATGTTGACCTCTTCACTGACTTTGATAAGACCACAAGAAAAGTCATCTACCATTTCTCCGTCTTAGGGCCTTTATCCACTAAGGAGAAACAAGGATATCAAACTGACTTTTGTGATTGGGGAGAAACATATTTGTTAGGTTGTCAAATTCTCAAACATGGGGAGTATGAAAGAAATGCAAAGCAATTGACATGACACTTGTTGCTTACTGCAAATTCCAAATACAGCAATGGTGGGAAAATCTTTTCTATGACAGATGGGTAACTGTGGGCTTAACTCTTGCCTTTGATTTATCTTGTCTTTAAGAACAGTGAGCATTTCTGCCCTTCAGTGTTTAAAACAAGAGGGAAGTTTAAGAGATTGACTCCGGAGTTTGAGAGTTTCAACCTTAAAAAAAAAATTCTTTCCCCAAACAGCAGAACCTCAGAACTACTGCTCATAATTACCTTGGAGAAGGAAATGCCATTAGAGGTAAAGGGATGAAGTGGCAAAGGCAGGGCAGCAAGGGACCCCAGGGGACCAGACTGTTTCGAGCCAGAGCTGGCCCAGGGAATGGATGTTTCCGGATTCCCTCTCCAGCTCCTCTGTCATAGAACACTAGGTATTCACTTCCTGTATCTGCAAAATGGGATTGGTTACGCTTGGTGCCTCTCTCAGCTGTTGTGAAAATGAATGGATTTAAGCGGAATAGATCTTTTCATAACAGCTTCACCTAGACTGAACCAAGATGTGATGAGGGGTGAATTCCAGATGTTGACGATCCCCTTCTGGTATCATTTCTCTCTGCTCCTGCCTCTCCTTTGACAGCCCAGGGTGTGGATGGCATCCTGAGATGCCTCACTTCTCTCTCCGTCTCTCCCCCTCCTCTCCTCCCCTCCCTGCTTATTTCTCCCTTTGATGAAAACTGCCTTCTACCAAGGTGAGATACTTTGCATATATTTAAGAGCAATAGGATATTTTTTTTCTCCCCAGATATTGCACAAGTAGCAAACACAGTCAAAGATCAAGTGCTTGGAAATATGAAAAGTGTCTTTCCAGTGGTCCCAGGAAAGTGAGACCCCTATAACTTGAAGAGGTTTACCATCAGCCACCTAAACATAGTCTTTTTTTTTTTTTTCCAAGAAACAAAGTGAGCTGGGGCTCAGGAAGGTCCCCCAGTTTCTTTCTTTCCTTATTTTTTATTTCAAAGAAAAGTCCTGGTCAAAGGTTGGTCTGTTTGTCAGAGACAGGATCCTTCTTATAGTTTTTCATGGTTGCTTACAATTCCTTAGTGCTTGGAAGCTGGAAGCTTTGATCAACAAAGAGGTAAGAAAATGTCAGTGTATCCAGTGGGTAATAAGACACCTAATGGGGCCAAGAGAACCCATCTTCTCCACAGAGGCAGACTTCCCCCCGCTGGGAAGATAAATAGCTCACCAGGTCGGTCAGAAACCGTGCCTGTTAATTGTATGTGTCAACCTGGCTGGATCACAGGGTGCTGAGAAACTTGGCTAAACATCATTTCTGGGTGTGTCTGGGGGGGTATTTCTGGATAAAATTAGCATTTGAATCGATGGACTCCACAAAGCAGTCTGCCCTGCTGAAGAAGAAAAAAGAAGAGGAAGGAAGAATTTGGCCCTCCCTGCCTGATTGCTTGAGCTGGGACATCGGCTCTCCCGGTTCTCAGGCCTTCAGAGCCAGGCTAAAATCTACACCACGTGCTCCCTGGTTCTCAGGCCTCAGAGCAAGACTGAATCACACCATTGGCCTTTTGGGGCCTCCAGCTCACAGACAGCAGATTGTGGTACTTCTCAGCCTCCATAATTGGATGAGCCAATTACTTATAATAAATCTGTTCCTTTGTGTGTGTGTGTATCTCTGATTCTATTTCTATGGAGAACCCGGACTAATTAGAGGGACCAAGACAGGTAGGCCCAGGTGGAACCAAGGCCTTCCGACCCCCAGAGCTGTATACCTGTCCGGCACATGTGGCACAGGCTCCTCCAGGAGCTGTGAGGCCAGCCAGGGGATCTGAGTAACCAGCAGCAAGAGATGTGAATCCAGCTGGATGCATCATAGCCGAGGGCCAAAGCTTAATTCTCCTCCTCCTCGGCTGTGTGGACATCTCTGCGGGAGATGTTCATGGTACGTGGTGCCCACATCTCTTCGGTCACTTGAGTTCAGCACAGCCTTGGTAGACAGAGCCATGCGTGTTTCAGCACCCCACTCCAAGCACGGGGTCTGTACCTTGCTGACCCAGGGCTTTCCGCAAGATTCAGACCCTCAGCAGCCGTGAGTAGGTGCAGCCTGTTAGTGCAGAGGCGATGATGCAAGCTTAGCCAGCAAAGGATCAGAGAGTAATCACCCCGCACTCCCATCCTATGGTGGGCGGGGCACTTATGAGGCTTGATCTGCACGGTTCCTCAGAGTGTTCCCAGAAGCACTGAGCCCCAGTTGCCCCCAGCACTAACCAAACATACCTTTTATTAGCTTTTGCTCTTCTTCTCTATTTCACTCCCTCCATCTTCTCCCTCCTGTTTCTTGATATAATCTCCCAGATAAAGTCCTTATACTCAAGTTCTTATCTCAGGCTCTGCTCTCAAAAAGCCCCCAAACCAAGTCAGTCCCCTTCCTTAATCCACTCACCAGCACCTCTCACTAGGTTGATGTCCTCTCACTTGCTGTATTGTTAATCACCACCAGCCAGCCCCAACTTCTCTTTATTCTAAACACTCTCTCAATGCTAAGTCAGGTCTATTGTAACGGCAATAACCCCCACTAACACCAATTCAATATCTTAGCTGTCCTGGAGTCGTAAAGGCACCACACCCTCTAGCACTTATCACATTGTGAGGTGGCTTCCTCTTACTTATCTGTGTCCCCTAGTCGTGGTTGGCAAACGTTTTCTTTAAAGGGCCAGATAATAAGTATTTCGGGCTTTGCAAGCCATGAGGGACTCTGTTATGGTAGTGAGAAAGTAGCCACAGACAATATATAAATGTATGAGCAGGGCTATATACAACAGAGCTTTACTTGTGGACACTGAAATTTGCATTTCATGTCATTTCACACGTCATGAAACAGTCTTTTTTTTCAACCGTTAAAAAAATGTAAAGACCGAGTTACCATATGACCCAGCGACCCCACTCCTGGGCATATATCAATAGCCGGAAAAGATGAAAACTCTAATTCGAGAAGATACATGCATCCCAATGTTCACAGCAGCACTATTTACAACAGCCAAGATGTGGAAACAACCTAAATGTCCATCAACAGAGGAATGGATAAGGAAGATGTGGCATATCTATACAATGGAATATTACTCCGCCATAAAAAGAATGAAATAATGCCATTTGCAGCAACATGGATGGACCTAGAGATTATCATACCAAGTGAAGTAAGCAAGACAAAGATAAATATCATATGATATTGCTTGTATGTGGGATCTAAAAAAATGATGCAAATGAGCTTATTTATAAAACAGAAATATACTCACAAACAGAGAAAACAAACTTATGGTTACCAAGGGGGAAGGAGGTGTAAGAATAGATTAGGAGTATGGGATTAACAGATACACACTACTATATATAAACTAGAAAAACAAGGATTTATTATATAGCACAGGGAACTATATTCAATATCTTGTAATAACCTATAAGAGAAAAGAATCTGAAAAATATATATATAACTGAATCACTTTGCTGAAACTAATCCAATATTGTAAATCAGCTCTAGTTCAATTTTTTTTTAACGTGAGGACCATTCTTAGTCCTTGGGCTGGACAAAAGCAAGCAGGGGCAGACTTGACTGACACTGCCCTAGATCCTAAGCTCCTAAGCTCCTTGAGAGAGGAAATGATTGTCCAAGCAGCCTCTCTTCTGTATTTTACGCAGTTCCTGACACACAGAATGTGCTCAGCACTTACCTACTGGGTAACTAACTGAATAAATGGGGTAAATACCAGTCCTTACACTGCTTCCTAAAAAACATTCACTGGCTTAACCTCATGTCCCATCTGCCGTGAAGTCTCCCAAAAGGCAAGATGTTCCCCCACTTTCATGCCCCTCAGGCTCTTAGGATGCCTTCCTTGGCACCAAAGGCTCTCTGAGAAGCACTTACATCATATGGGCTTGTATTAATTTCCAGCATCAGAGAACCTCCTTCCCCAGTCTTGTTCCCCCCCCAAATTTCCCAGAAACACTTTGGCCCAGTAAGCTGGTGAATTTGGGTGTTGAAAGCAGGAAGGGACATAGGTAACACGTGTTTCTGCTGTTCTCTCCAGGAGACGAGGAAAATTTCAACCATGTCGAAAGCTTTGTAATTGAAATGACACACAGACCAGGGGGAAATAATGATTGCAATCTGATCAAGCCACATTACCAGCCTGCTGTCATATAAGCCCATTCCTTAAATGACTTCCCTCATGGGATTTTATCCTCAGTCAGGATAACCATCTGTAGGCTCAGCCTAAAGGATTTATCCCCTCCTGGTTCTGCTCCTACAACAAGTGCCCACCGTCGATAATATCAGGAGGCTGATTTAGCAAACCGAACTTTCATATGATTTTCCTAAGAAAATTTATCATCCTCGGTTCCCCCCTGGCTTGTGGAAACCGTCCCCACAGGAGATAATGAGATAGGAAGTCCCCAAACCATCCAGCCTTTGGACTCAGCACTGCCCTGATTCTTGGAGCTCGTGCGGCCACATGCCCACATCTGAGAGTTCCAGGAGAAACGTGATGAGGTCAGGAAGAGCCTGTTTTCCTAAAGATGCCAAAGCCCCTGCAGTCTGCAGCCGGGGACCCTGGGCTGACCCCAGGCAAAGATGTGATGTGAACAACAGCCCAGACCTCTGATCACCCCACCTGAATCTTCCTCTAATTGACATGTCCACATATAACCCTCTTCCCCAAATCCAGGTGCTCTGCCACCCTCTCATTTATCAAAAGCTGCTCTCAGAAAGACCATGTGATGAACTTATTCATACTGAAGTGCCGAGCTCCCTAGAATAATCATTTATAACTAATTATTTGTAGTCTGTCTCTTTCTACTGGAATATAAGCTCTAAGAGGTCAGTGTGAGCTATGTCCCTGACTGAACAGGTACTCGGTAAATCTTTCTTGAAAGAATTAATGAACATGTGGTGTGTAGTTGGCTGCACAAATGCTGTCTCACTGACCCCAAGAAAAAAAAGAGGGGGCTGAGAGAGAACAGGCATGCCTGCTGCTTTAAAAAGGGTCAGAGACTCCTAAGCCTACATATAATCAAGTGATTATATTTGTAAATTGGTATGTTTGTAACAAATGTAATAGCTGCAAAGGGCTTAGAACAGTGCCTGGCTCATAGGAAACAATATGTGGGATTCTTCAGCAAGCAAACAAACATAAATAAAATAAAGAAAAAGCTGGCAAACCTTCCCCCATCGCTGAGAGAAATTAGAAAAGACAGCCTCTCCTAACATCCCCCCATCACCTCTCTTTTTCAACTTTCACCCCCATTTCCCTCCTCTCTCTTACTCACACCAAATTCCCTTTATTCCCTTCAATGTAAGATTATTGCTACTGTTTGTTCTTACCAGGTTTCACAGGTCTGAGAATGTAGGGATGGGAAGTGCCCCAGGCCCCATACCCTTAGGGAGCAGAGTCCTTTCAAAAGCTCAGTAATCCATGAGCCCCTATATTATCCTTGTTGCTTTATCCTTGGACTAAAGAAATACATCTCTGAAAGTGTAAATTTGGGGATAGCGAATGGGCCCAATTTGGCCCCTTCCCCCCTACTCCCAGGTCTCGCTTAATATGTAAAAACCCCATTTTTAAAATGTAGTAAAAATCAGACCTGAGTGGGGGGGGGTGTGTGGTCTCTTCAGTGTTGATTTCCTTTCCTAAGATGATGATTGCTGTTGCTGATGGTAAAGTTATACAGATGTTGATGATATTGATAAAGATGAAGACAGCAGCTGTAATGCACTGCGCTGGCTAAGGCCTCTTCACGGCAATGAATTCTTTTTTCATGAATTACCCTGTTTAACGCTAGTAAATAGTTATCATTAGTATCTCCCTGTTTCACAGACTTAGATGGTAGCTAACTTTCCCAAGGTCAAACAGCTGGTAACTGGCAAGGCCAGATATTCAAACCCAGGTCTGTCCTTACTCCTAAATACTCTGCATGAGGCACTGTGCCACAGGCCATGCGTATATTACACCTAATTCTTGACACAATCCTGCTAGGGAGGTATTAGTGTTCCTCTTTTATAGCTGTGACAAATGAGGCTCAGAGGAGCTTAGTGACTTCTGCAAAGTTACAGACAAAATGATGGAGCCAGTATCTGAACTGAGGATTCTCATGTGCTTTCAACATGCGAGCATTGTGGGTCATTTTAATTTTCTTTTTTAAATTTTAAAAATAGTTTTCAAATTTTTGAAAATAAGCATATATTACTTTTATTTTTATCTTTTTATAGTCTTGTAATTACCATAGTAATGCATGAAGACATGCTTACTATAAAAAATTAACACTGTAGAAGTTATATTACTTTTATAATGAGGAGAAAAGAGTACCAAAATGTTATTGTATGTTTCTTTGGGTTTACTAATGACTTCACTTTTGTTATCACTAGCAATTCTTCCAGAGAGAAATGAGGTAGGCCTATGGCAATCCCCCCACTTTTCAAATGGAGACCCTGGTAAGTTGTGAGAGGGCTATTCACCATTAGTTTATGCTCAGAGATTAAGTACATCTCTCATCCTCCTGCATCAACTTGGTCTGCACACACTGGGCAGTTAAGGAGGGCTTCAGAGTGCTAGAGGATAAAGTTTCTCATGTTCTCACGTGGGTTACAGGCTGGTGGGGCTGCAGGGTGTCAGGGAGTGGATCAAGCACGTAAGGGAGGATTGCTGGTAATCAGGGCCCTGAGGCCCTATCAGTAGGATCAGGGCCGGATACAGGCGGCCCATTCAAGTGGGGACATTGGGACAAATTTTTATTTTTTTATTTTATTTTTTTGCGGTACGCGGGCCTCTCACTGTTGCGGCCTCTCCCGTTGCGGAGCACAGGCTCCGGACGCGCAGACTCAGCGGCCATGGCTCACGGGCCCAGCCGCTCCGCGGCAGGTGGGATCTTCCCGGACCGGGGCACGAACCTGCGTCCCCTGCATCGGCAGGCGGACTCTCAACCACTGCACCACCAGGGAAGCCCGGGACAAATTTAATGAAGGGGCTACTTACAAAGATATGGGCAGGGTTAAAAGAAACCAATAAGTGATGGTAAAATATCTGGATATCAAGAGCGTCAGTTACCAGCCTAGCCCTGAAGGAGCAAGAAGAGGAAGTGGTTAGGGCAACATGGAGAGAGCTGTTGAGAGGCACACCCAACAGAGATCTGGCCTTAGATAGCACAGCACAGTCACCGGCAGCCCACAGCCAAACAGTAGGGCCACCGAGGGAATAAATGCCCCAACACCTCTCTCCTTCCACTTTTTGATCTCCTGCCCATGACTTCCATTTGCAGAACCCAACAGAAGTCAGAGGGCAGGGGAGCCCAGTTGGCGCAATTCATAGTGGGCAACTTCTGGAGACACAGAGAGAGGGTGATGAGTGGATATGGAGAGGCAAAGAGTAAACCCACCCTCGCCCTGCCATCCTATCCAAAGGTAAAGGAGGGCAAAGCAGAGGGACTGTAAGCTTCCCAGAGAGTGGAAGCGAAAGAAGAAAGGACAAGGATGGTATCCCTGATGACCACAGAGCCTGTTCCTCCTTAAAAATAGACTGGTTTTTTAGCACCTTTTTGGAGTTAGAGAACAATGGAAAAGATAATACAGCGTTTCTGTATATCCTGCACCCAGTTTCCCTGTGATTAACACCTTAAATTGGTGTGATTCATCTGTTGTGATTAATGGACCCATACTGATACATAAATACTATTAACTAAGGTCCATAGTTTTCTCAGATTTCCTTAGTTTTTCTCTAATGCTTTTTTCTGACCCAGAGTCCCACCCAGGGTATCACATTACATTCAGTCATCGTGTTTCCTTAGGCTCATTCTAGCCGTGACAGTTTCTCAGACTTTGTTTTCGATGACCTTGACATTTTTGAGGGCTTCTGGTCAGGTATTTTGTAGGATGTCCCTCTACTGGAATTGGATGTTTTTCTCAGGATAAGACTGGGGTTATAGGTTATGGGGAGGAAAACCACAGAAGTAAGTACCATTTTTATCACATCACATCAAGAGTACATACTATCAACATGATTTATGACAATTATGATGAGCTTGATCACCTGGCTGAGGTAGTGATTTTGTGAGTTTTCCACACTGTAAAGTTATTTTTCCCCCTTTCCGTACGGTTCTCTTTGGAAGGAAGTTACCATGTGTGAAACCTAAAAATAGGGGAAGTATGTTCCCTTTCCTAGAAGGTGAAGTATCTACATAAATTATTTGGAATTCTTTTGCATGGGAGATTTCTCCTTTCCCAACCATTTATTTTATACAATCATGTATTATATCAGTATGAATCATGGATACTTATTTTCTACTCTGGGATATAATCCAATACAGCTTTATCTATCTCGTTGCTCAAACTGTCCCAGTTTTGGCCATTGGGAGCTTTTCAGTTGAGTTTTGTTCCCCTTTGGCACAGCTCCATGAATGTGTTCTGTTTTAGTGTGTGTGTGTATGTGTGTGTGTGTGTGTGTGTGTGTGCATTTTCTTAATTTCTGGCACTATAAGATGCTCCAGGCTTATCTTGTGTATTTCCTGCTAAAAGAAAAACTATTTCTTCTACCCACAGAAGATTTCTGATGCCAAATGTGTAGGGTTTTCCATTATATTAAGCAATTCTGACACTAGAGTTAGCAGACACCCCACGTGGTTAAGGGCTCAGTCCCACAAGACCGCCCCCCACTTCAGACGCCAAGCACAAGTAGGGGTTCTCCAGGTCATTGGCACTCCTGTCTGACTTGACTACAAATAGGAGGTTCCCACAACTCTCTTCTCGGTTCTGTAATTTACCTTAATGGCTTTAGAACTTACAGAAACACTGTACTTACTTTACTAGTTTATTATAAAGGATACAACTCAGGAGCATCCAAAGGAGAGAGATGCACAGGGCAAGGTAGGAGGAAGAACTGTGGAGCTTCGAGGCCCTCTCTGGGTACCAGCTTCCCAGCACCTCGATGTGTTCACCAACATGGAAGCCCTCCAAACTCCATGGTTTAGGGGTTTTATGAAGGTTCCATTACATAGGCATTATTGATTAAATCATTGGTCACTGGTGACTAACTCCATCTTTAGCCCCTCTTCCTTCTCTGGAAGGAGGGCGGAGGGCAGGTAGGGCTGAAAGTTTCAACTCTCTAATCACGTAGTTGTTTCCTCTGGCAACCAGCTCCCCATCCTCCAAGAATGACCTGGTGAGCATAAACTCAGGCACGGTCGAACGGGGCATATTATAAATAAGAAAAGAGGTCCCTCACTTCCCTGGTGGTCCAGTGGTACAGAATCCACCTTCCAATGCAGGGGACACAGGTTCGATCCCTGGTCCGGGAACTAAGATCCCACATGCTGCGGGGCAACGACTACTGAGGCTTCGTGCTCTGGAGCCCGAGTGCCACACCTAGAGAGAAGCCCATGCACCACAATGAAGAGCCTGTGTGCCGCAACTAGGACTCGAAGCAGCTCAATCAATCAATCAATTAATCAATCTTTTAAGAAAAGAAAAGAGGTCCCTCTCACTCTATCTTTTAGGAAATTCCAAGAGTTTTAGGAGTTCTGTGCCAGGAATAGGGATGGAGACCAAATATGGAGACCAAAGGCCATATTTCTTATTATGTTGGAGAAAACAGTGCCTACTTGCAGTGCCTTTTTCTTTAGTTTTACAGACTCCACCAATCCCCGAAGTTACTCAGGTCAGCACCGTTTCCCCTGCCCCCTTCAGTGAGATTGTTTCATACATTTAGGTTCTCTTGCCATAATCTGCATTTCTTCCTGGGACCCTTCAACCCCCTAAATAGTTTTTTTTTTTTAGTTTACATACATGCAGCTTCACTCTTTGTGCTATGCAAAGTTCTATGGGTTTTGACAAATGCGTGATGTCATGTATCTATTATAGGAGCCTATAGAATAATTTCACTGCCTTAAAAATCACCTGTGCTTCATCTGTTGATCCCTCCTACCCCTCTTTCACCTGAGCTCCTGGAAACCACTGATCCTTTTACTGGCTGTATAGTTTAGCCTTTTCCAGAACTGTATAAAAACGAAATCATATGAGGTGTGGCCTTCTAGGCTGGCTTCTTTCACCTAGGAGCTTTAAGATCTTCTGTGCATTTGGCAGCTTGATAGCTTATTTCTTTTCCTCACTGAATACTACTCTAAAATATGGATGTATCACAGTTTATCCATTCACCTATGGAAGGACATCTTTGGTCCTTCCAGTTTTTGACAATTATGAATAAAGCAGCTCTAAACATGGACGTGCAGGTTTTTCGTGAATGCACCTTTTCAGATCAAGTGGGTAAATACCCACGAGCACGATTCCTAGACTGTATGGCAAGACTATGTATAGCTTTGCAAGAAACTGCCAAACTGTCTTCCAAGGTGACTGTATCACTTTGCATTCCCACCAGCAATGAATGAGGTTCCCTGTTGCTCTAAGCCTTCCCTTTTCGTTCAAACCATGTCACACACAACGTGAAGAAAAACTCCTAGCCAGTCTCCACTGCTCTAGAAGGCAGGGTTTCAGTAAGAAGAGGTGCTGACGGGGGCACAAGTCCTCAGAATCCACCATGCCATGGCTCTTGGGGCCACCAGTTCCCAAAGGGCACCTAGACAAGCAATATTTTTGCAGTATGAGGAAGTGAGGATTCCCTGGATGAAATAAAAGAACATGTTGAGGATACTGAAGATGTTAGGAATTCCCATTATATAGCCAAAGAGTAGTTCTGTGAGATCCAAAAGGACCTCCACTCACCAGACCCTCAAGGTGCACGTGTGTTACCTTGGGTCCAAAGATTTCCTCATGTACACTGCAGTCAGGACAAGTTTACCAGTAGGAGTCTTCGAAGTGAAAAGATGTGACATAGAGAAATTAAGAACTTGCCACGTTTTCCATTTGCCAACACTTCACCACAATGACGACTAGAGCCTATGCTACAGGCCATTCACCGCACTAGGTGCTACATCCCAGAACTCCTAGTACAATGGAGGAGACTAACTTGTCCGCAGATCATCACAACTCAATGCAACACACAGAATAACAGAGGGACACACGTTGATTTTGGACCTGATGACACAAGCCTGGTTAGTAAACAGGAACAAATGAAGGGGCAATTTCAACAACAGCTTCCGCATCCAAGGAACCAAGCCAGGCCACCTAAGGGACCATCATTACTTTTTCAGGCTTATGCTAAATTACTGCAACTAGCTTTCTGTAGATGGATTAGAAAAAGGGGATGAATTCCTTTGTGATTTTGAGGCTATTGCCGAGGAAAAGATGGCAGGAGGTAAAGGAAGAAGCCCAGCGGTGGAGCAGCCCTGGGCAGAGAGAGGCAGAGACATTTATTACAGGAGCAGCTGCACCCCACATGCACCAGCTTCCAAAGCTTCCCTGTCATTTGGAGAGAGGACAGAGCACAATTTAAGGACACAGTGGAATGCGAGCGATTGATGGGTCAACACTGCTGGCTGGGCTGGTGATTTTGTAATTATGAAGCAGATTTTTTAGACAGAATGGTTATCCCAACTGTGTAATTAAGAGGATCATTGAGGAGTATTGCTAGGCTGTGCATCACCCGGGGGCTAGAGCCACCACATGGTTACAATAGAAAAATGCATTCAGGCTTCATCATAAGGCCATCGCTAATTAATTGAAACAAATATTTGTAATAATAATTCCTATATATGATATATTTGCAACAGTTGAATGCTAAGAGAATCTTAATAGAGGGGTTTGATCAGAGGTGACAATAACAGAAAAACAGGTGTTAGGCTCCAGGTTAGAGAAAAACCAATGGGCCAGTTGAAATTGGATGGCCTTGAGGTAGTTTTGGTGGAATCCAGCTCTGTAGCTAGGATTGGGACCTTATTTTGTCCAGCATGTTTACCCCAGAGTGGGCCTGGGTAAATTGGAGGAGTTCCAGAAACAAATAGGAGTGATTCGAGTTAGAAAATAGAACCTGGGTGGAAGTTGAAAAAAAAAAAGAGATGATTTAACCTGAGTGGTAAATCTGCATAATATATGAATAAAGACTTTTAAAACTCTGAGAAGTTTTTAATTTTTTTCAAGGATGGAAATTCAGCATTTCCATTTCTTCTGAGCACAAAGAAGAAATAAGCCTCAACCACAGAATGGGGAATTTGAACTACACACAAATTTTTTGATGTTTTAGATTCTAAAATAGGAAGCTACACAGATACTTGATCTAATTCCTTCGAAGTCTTTAGAACTGCAGAGAGGCCACAAATCCCAGTAAGACCCCCTCCATGCTCTGCACAAATTTTCATTTTTCTTCATATTATTCTGAACATCTTCTTTGTTGGAAATCATTAGTAGCCTTTGTTAGATGAAAGCACTACCTTGGAAAAAATATAGACCAAAGCATTAACAAAAGACCTGATCTCATGCATGGAAAGAGGGGTCAGTCTGTAGCTTAAAACTGAAGCCACTTAAGCCTTAGGTGTGCATTATATATCCTTTGGAAGTAGCTTCTAATCTTAGGATTCAAAAAATTAATGATCATTTGCCTTGTATTTTCATTGCCTGCTACTATGCCCAAAACATAGTAGGTGCTCAGTAAATATTGTTAAGGGACCACATGCAATATAATAACGCAAGGCTCTTTTTATCAGGAAATTTACATGTTTAATAACCTCTCCAAGTGATTTTGAAAACCCCTGGCCTAGGACTAATGAATCTCAGCAACTGGCCTCGAGGTGATCTGAGAACAGCATCCTAGGACAGAATGCGAGTGATCAGCAGACAGGGAGTCTGTTATCTGGTCAACCAGTTCAATCTGTGTCTACTCAGCTGGCCAGGTTGTCACAGCATAGTTAAAAAATGAGTAAGACCTTCTGAAATAACCCTACTTGTTCCCCGTGAGTCGCAGTATCTCACTGGGTCGGGAGGTGGGGAGAAGTTCTGTGAGAGATGGGCACAGGCGTCACTCTCAGAGCCTAATTACGAATCACTTTGTTGTGACAGCCCCTCCTCTTCTGGAAGGCAGGAAGGCTCACCACTGGTGACAAGCAAAGGGGAGCCACACCCTTAGTGCCCCCAAAGCTGTGTTCCTCCAGGCATTATGTTGAGTGAAATAAGTCAGACAGAGAAAGACAAATACTGTATGATATCACTTATATGTGGAATCTAAAAAATACAACAGACTAGTGAATAGAACAAAAAAGAAGCAGACTCACTGATATAGAGAACTAACTAGTGGTTACCAGTGGAGGGGCGGGGGGAGGCAATATAGGGGTTGGGGAGTTGGAGGTACAAACTACTGGGTGTAAGATATGCTCAAGGCGGTATTGTACAACACAGGCCAATATTTTGTAATAACTATAAATGGCGAGTAAGCTTTAAAAATTGTATAAAATTTTTTTAAAAAAAATTTTAATAGAATAAAAATATCACCATCAGAAAGAAAAAGAGCTGTGTTCCTCCAGCTGCAATATGCAAAACCACAGGATAAATCAAATGCCTTTCTGGTTTGTCAATTGTGTTCAATGTGTTTAAAATCATTTTTTCACATTAAAGCAAATGTGTGTGTTTTATATTATAGAATGAAAAATTCACTTGAGCTTTTAAAAGAAGATGAGAGTCTTTACAGAAATTTCTCCCTGATAAAGTTCTGGCAGAGGCTCCAGAATCCCAGGAATAAGCATTTACCCTCCTCTAAGAATTGTCTAGAGCAGCACTGTCCATAAAACTTTCTAGGATCATGGAAATGTTCTATACAGACACGTATGCTATTAAGCACTTGAAATGTGGCTAGAGAGACTGAGGAACTGATATTTTCTTGTATTCCATCTTAATTTGTTTAATTGATTTAAATTTAAATAGCTACCTGTGGCTAGCGGCTACTGCATTGAACAGGTTTAATGAAAAAGTTTGTTTTTTTTCACAACTCCTCCTGTGAAAAGTCTTTGGGAACTAAGGAAGACTTTAGGAAATGGACAAGAGCACGAGGCCTCTGGAACATTCTCCCCCTGTTGCTCAGCCCTCACTCCTCCTCTTGACCCTCCGCTCACCAACCTCCTTCCCCAACCTGTACAACCGAGTATATGAAAAGACCTGCTTCTGGGGAAAGCCAAGGATGGTGGAAAGTACGTGTGAGGAAGTCTGGGAGCCCATCCCGGGTGTCTGGCGATCCACTCAACGAGATCTTAGGAGTTCTGGGGTTAGTCATTTCCAAGCTCATGTCATCAAAGTAGAAACTGGGTCTTGGGGGGTGGACATATTTATTGTTCCAGTGACTCAGTGGATGAGGTGGAAGCCGCCCTCTCAGCCTATAGCCACTGTGGGCTGCTCCCAGTAAGGGCCCTGGGCCCCAGCAAGGTCAGCAAAAGGTTGTTAAGATTTCAAAGCCAGACAATATTCTTGCAATTAGACCCCAGGTGTGGCATGATTTACAAATGTCCCTCTTATCTAGTAATTCCTGTGCTAATTATTTATGCAAAGTAAATCATGGGGAAATGTTAATAACATTATATTAAGTGGAAAAAAGAAGGGCACAAATTATATATATATTTATATACAATAATGTATATTTGTTATATATTATATAATTATAATACATAACAGAATCATTATATAATTATATATAACAATCTGTATTTTATATATACCAGCTCAAGAATTTTCTTTAATGCACCTGTATGTCTATAATAAAAATGGGGGGAAAATATACCAAAACATTAATAGTTGTTAGCTCTGAGTGGTAGGATTATGGATGATTTTCATTTTCTACTTTCTACTTTTTATACTTTTCTATTTTTCTTTAATAGACATTACTTTCATGATTAAGAAAGCCAATTATTTCTAAACACCAACACGTCATTAATTAATCATGACTTGCATTCAGCGAGAGCCCATAAACTTCTCTTCACTGGGGTGAACTATACTGTCATGCTCTGGTCCTGCTCTCAGGAGGCAAGTGTTCTGAACAGCCTGTGATTTTAAACATCTCCCTCACTTTCCACGTAAGTTTTCTCTGAAGTGGGCCCTGCCTGGAACTAGGCATGTTCAAGAGGCAATGCCAACAGGCAAGACACAAGGGTAGCCTGACTGAGGAAGTCTTCCGGGGTGAGACTGGCTAGAGTTCCTCTCCAGTGACCAAGAACTGAGGCTTGCTTTGATAGCAAGTGGCTATTGTTAGAACGTGCAGCCCATTATTTAGGCACCTGGCAGAAAATGCGGTACCTTTTTAAAATTTACAAAACGGAGACCTCTAGGCTAACAGTAGCCTTGTGTCCACACGTTGATATCAGTGACTTGATCGTATTCAGAGGGAAACGTTGACCTGGCAAACACCTCAGAGGCTATCTGGGAAGTTGCCCTCACATGTTGAGGCAAAGGCCAAGATCTCCAGCACACCTAGTTTCTAACCACAGATATGCAATCCGAGGCTCACCCCTTCCCTGAGGTGACTTTAGGTTGAGGCTGATGGGCTTTGCTTTCTGAATGCATTTGTTGATTGAACTGGGTAAAATGCAACTTCAAACTGGTTTCTACGGTGTTGAGAGAGTCCATTCCCCCCAGCGAGCCAGCTGCCCCCAGCCCACGGACAGATGGGGGACCAGTGGGGAGCAGGGCTTTCTGCTGTGATGTGCTGCTCCCACTGAGAACGCACTACTTTGCAGGCGGGACACGTAACGTTGCACTATACATCACCCAGCTTGCCACATCCTGTTATGTTGCAACCCATCAGCCTAAGCCATGATGGAGGCAAACACAACCCGGGGTGACATGTAGCACTTTGTAATGCATTGTAGCATTTAAGTCTACATCCGTCAAGTTGCACACATTGGCTTGGACACTAGACACTCGTTATTCAGAGGGTGCAATCTAATGTGCGCAAAGTGCTGGCTGAGGATATAAAATGCATCAAGGGAGAGCATCTGTGTCTCACTCCATCTGAGAGCCGAAGTTCATCTACTACACTGAATTATCAGTTCTCCACTGGAAACTCCACACCACTGGGTCCTTATTAGAGAGGATCAGACAAAAGAAAATACTCCAAAGCTTTTGGTAAGAGGATGGTGCCTACAGTCTACTGTGGGATGGGTCATGCCCTGTGAGGAGATTTTCAGATATTTAAGCTGATGAATAATTGGATGCAATGGATGCTGATATATATATTAATAGCAGGCAAATTAGAAAGCATATGACTAGATTAACAGCTGTCACCTTGAACCAGAATAATGCTAAGTGACTTAGTTGCAGTTTAAACTTAACATCTTGTTATCATTACTCTTCTAACCCATCGATTAATTACATGTGACTTTTCAGGAAAACTATGATGACAGATGGTTAACGAATGAACGACCTGGGTCCCTAAAGCCAATTCTTCATTATACAGATTTGACACCAGAGTTCTACCGTCTCTTCTTCCTCCAGTTGCTGCTGAAAGACTGAGACTGGGTAGTCATGGAAACCCTATGTTCTCCAAACTCAACCCAAGAAGCAGTAAGAGAGCTTGGGAGGGAACACACAGACCTCAAAGACGGGGAAGCATTGGAGTATGGCTCACACTGTCAGTTTCACAGCAGGATGGGAATCCTCACAGGTTCCTTGTAAGAAAGGAGTCATCACTGCCATTTCAGGAGGGCTTCAGGAAGCTGCCTTTTCTTTTTTCATTCAACGAATATTCCTTGAGCTTTGACTGTGTGCCAGGTGTTGTGGAGAGTGAATGGTGAGCAAAATAGTCAGAAATTTTATATTAGAGTGAGGAAGACAAACAATGAACTAAGTAAATGAGTGAAATGCATAGTATGATTGAAAATAATAGGTGCTAAAGAGAAAAAAATAAAGCAGAGAAAGGGCCAGGATTGGGAGGAATGAGAGTAGCTATACTTTTTAAAAAATTTTTATTTTATATTGGAGTAGAGTTGATTCACAATGTTGTGCCAGTTTCAGGTGTACAGCAAAGTGATTCAGTTATACATATACATGTATATACGTGTGTATCTATCCTTTTTCAAATTCTTTTCCCATTTAGGTCATTACAGAGTATTGAGCAGAGTTCCCTGTGCTCTACAGTAGGTCCCTGTTGGTTATCCATTTTATATATAGCAGTGTGCACGTGTCAATCCCAAACTCCCAATCCATCCCTTCCCTCTTCACTTCCCCCACTCCGCCCCCTCTGGCAGCCATAAGTTCACTCCCTAAGTCCGTGAGTCCGTTTTTGTCCTGCAGATAAGTTCATTTGTATTATCTTCTTTCTAGATTCTGCATGTAATGGACACCACACAATACCTGTCCCTCTCTGTCTGATTCACCCCACCCAGCACAACAATCTCCAGGTCCATCAATGTTGCTGCAAATGGCATCACATTCTCTTCAATGCATAGCTGCCTTTAGATTACAGATGCTTCCTATTATATCCTTTTTAAAAATTCCATGCTCTGAGGTTTTCTTGGCCCAGTCAGAGAGGAAGGAAAGCACCTGTGAAGAGGGGTCAGAGCTATATTTCTCAGTAGACATTTTTATTAAGTAGCATTGGAACCCTCCAATGGACAAGCAGTCTATCCAATGACTTGCTGATGAGTAGCAGGCCCAGGGGCATGGCCATGTCAGGTAATCCTTTAGCTTTCATACCTCCATCAGTCTTCCCTTGATGTGACTAAATTCTTACCTTCCTGCCTTCTTCAAGACTATTTGGTTGGCAGTAACAGAAACCCACTCAAACTAGCTCAATTAGAAAAAGTGCAGCTAGAACTTTCCAGAACGAGAACTAAAACACCATCTGACTCAAAGCAGCTCCTCTTCCACCTCACTCAGTCCCTTTCTCTCTCTGGAGCCAACTGGCCTCTCACCTTCACTTTCCTCACTTAATTTCTCTCTCTCTTTGCCGCCCTCTCCTCCATCTCTCTCCCCATCGCTGTCTTCTTGGTCTGTCTCTTTTACGCAGCTTTCTTTGCCTCGCCATGTGCACATGGACAAGTACGGCTACCCTGGCCCATTTTTAACTCTCCTCAGTTCAAGTGGCTGTCTGAAAAAAGTACTAGTATTTTGTGGCTCCGATAATAATTCCCAGAAGATTTAGGCTCCTGTTTGCTCTATTGCAGTCCAATCAGTATTGTTCATTGATTGTCCACCTAACCCATTCGGTATGACCTGGATGGCAGGACCATGCAGTACATCCATAGCTATCATCCATTCCTTGGACTATAGGAAGCTCTCAGGAGTGGGAACTCTGGGCTAGACATGCACCTCAAAAGGTATCCTTGTCCCTTCTGTTTTCTAATCATATCCTCCATCTTCTCTTCTAACTAAAACTTCAAACCAATCACGGTATACTGAGAGAGAATAGGTTTGGGAGTCAGACAGACTTGGGTTCAAATACTGGCCCTCTAATGACCAGCAATTTGACCTTGGTTAAGAAACAAACTTCAGTTTCTCCATAGAGGAAATAGCTTCTATCCCAAGAGGTGATTTCGAGGAACAATGACTTGTTTTGGAAAGAGTAACCTGAACACGGAATCTTCACTTTTTCACTTCTCATTCACTCTAAACACACTAATTTCTGGTTTCTGCTTCTACTACTCTCTTGAAATTGTTTTCATTAAGGTCAACTATGAGTTTCCTGTTGCTAATGTTTGTCTCTTAATATTTTTCATTTTCTTTTTAGAATTGGCACTGTTGACCATTCTCTCCTCTTTAAAAAAGTTCTTTCTATGGCTTCTTTAGCAATATATTTTATGTTTTTACAAATCCATATTGGTTTCTTTAAAATTGTTTTAATATATATAAATGAACAAAGAGAAATCAATCTTTTGTATCATCACCAAAAGTTAACTACTACTAACATGTTTCTCTTTTCTATTATTTCTCTCGTTATGAAAATCATTCCATTTTGTAAAAACTTACTTGCACACGATAAAAATGAAATTAATATGGATATTTTAAAGGATTAGACATTTACAGAGAACTCAAATTCCTTCACTTTGAAATTCTATTCAACCACTTTGTTACCCACAGCACCTTTTAAAAATGCAAATATGAACTAGAAAAATAGAATTTTTAAAAATGAGCTCATACTACAGATGCTACTTTAAAAAGAATTAAACTTAATTTTACTTTATTTTAGTAGATGTAAAACAGAATTATTGAACTTCAAATAAATATTTCCTTCAGTACAATAGAAACAATTGTCTAAAAGATCCCTCCAAAGCTAAAAAGAGAATATGAAAAATATTAGGAGGTTAAAGTCATTATATTTTTCTATTTTAGACATCAGCACTCATAGTTTCTTCCAACACTCTTCGCCCACTTTTTGGTTTGTGTTAGCTGTGTTCCTATATTATCCACACTTGTAGCTTTCACTCTAATTTCTGTGCATAATTCCCATAGTTGTTTGGAATCCACTTTTGGTTCTAGATTTGACCCTATATTCAAATGTATTTAATGCTCACTACACTTTTATCATGGAATGTCCGTTCCTGAGTTCTTTATTTTGGTTTACCTCAACGTGAAATTGTTATCTGCAGTTTTTTCAGAAGAGCTCATGGGTCTGTATTCTTTGAATTATTTCATGTGTAGCATTTTATTGATACTTGAAGGCTTCTTGGATAATGAAATGTTCACAGGTCACTTTCTGTTAGAACTCTGATGATGTTCCTCCCTTACTTTTCTTCTGGCACTGAATACTCCTGTAGAAAAGTCTGGGGCCAGCCTTTTTTTTTTTTTTTCTTTTTTATTGTTCCTCACTGGATGCATGAGAAAAATCTCTATCTGTGTTCATATAATTTAACTAGGTTAGGTTAGCTAGCATTTAACTAGACTCTATCTTGATGTTCAGTAATCTGAGTGATTGAGATACTGCATATGAAGTGCTCAGCATAGAATCTAGTACAGGGCTGACTAACTATGGCCCACCAACTATGGCCCATAGACCAAATTGACCTACAACCTATTTTTGTAAACAGGGTTTTATTGGAACCCAGCCATGCCCATTCATTTTTGTCTATGGCTGCTTTCCGGCTATGATGGCAGACTTGAGTAGTTGTGATAGAGAGCATACGGCCTGCAAACCTAAAATATTTACTACCTATCCCTTTACAGAAAATGTTTACCAATCCCTGACCCAGACATAATCTTTTCCCCCAATATACACACTCAACCTCTCTCCTATAGAATCAGAAAATGTGGCCATTGAAAGAAACTTTACATGACATGTTCTAGTCTAACACCGTGTTTTCTGCAAGAAAAGTTTCCATAAAATCTAGACATGTATCTCCAAAGAAGAGAAGTTCACCTCCATTCCATAATTTCCAAATTACTTGGCATTATCTTTCAAAGACGAATTGACATCTATGTCCAGAGACCCATCACTGAAGCAGAATGATGCTTCAATTTAAAACTATCTACATTCAGAAATTTGCCATACTACCTTCATAGGATCAGATAGGCCCTGCCCATTTGTAAATAACAAATTGATATCAACCACAACATGAGGTTTAAAGAAAGGCGGAAAAGAAGTAGAACTGCTTCTGACTTGAGTAAAGCCCCCCCAAATTAAATAAGTCTATTAAAAGTGATGTTGAAATGGTCCAGATTTTAAAAGGGTTTTACTCTGATGACTTGGAAATGCACTTGAGCAGGACTCATCTGGTCCTTCCTCTTGGAGAATGGGCAGCTTTCTACATAAGGAATACCTGTAGAGATCACTTCCGGCTCTGAACTGCCATCTACATTCACTATCTCTTATGTACCAATTTGTGGAGAGTTATGAAGGTGGTGAGATAGGGGAAAGGATTTATAGTCTGCTTTCCAAAGACTAGAAATGTTGAGAATAGATATTTAGCATAGGGTGAGATAAGGAATCTGCATGCTTTATGTGTGTTTGTACAAGGAAGGTATTATCAAAATACCAGCCTTTTAGATATCTACTTGCCTTAGGTCAGTAAAAATTAGATGCAGAAATTTTATTTAACTCCGTTATCTACTCTTTGCAACTTGAAGTAGAGGTAGGCTGATTAACACAATATCTTTATATATAAAAAGCTGAAATACAGCTTGTTTCTGTTTCCTCTTCCATGAGCAATGGAGTAAAAGCATCTGTAAACCTGAGAAAGATTATGAGCAAACACCTAAGAATCAACAGCCCTAGAAAGTGTGGCCTTGGGCAAGTTTCTAATCTGCTCTGCCCTGGTTTCTTGATCCTTAAGATGGAGAAATAATAACTAACCTTAATCAAGTACTTTGTGCTAGATATGATTCTAAATGCTTCCCATGAATTATCTCATTCAATTCTCACAACTCTTTAAGGTACATACTATTATCCCCTCTTGCATGAGGAAACTGTAGGAGAGAGAGGTTCAAGCCATTAGTAAGTGGGATTTGAACTTGGCAGTCTGGCTCCAAAGAGTATTTTGCCTCCTATTAACAGGGAGATTGTTAAAAATATAGAAAGAGGGCTTCCCTGGTGGCGCAGTGGTTGAGAGTCCGCCTGCCGATGCAGGGGACACGGGTTCGTGCCCCGGTCCGGGAAGATCCCACATGCCGCGGAGCTGCTGGGCCCGCAAGCCATGGCCGCTGAGCCTGCGCGTCCGGAGCCTGTGCTCCGCAACGGGAGAGGCCACAACAGTGAGAGGCCCGCGTCCCGCAAAAATAATAATAATAATAATAAAAATATATATATATATAGAAAGAGAAAAAATTCAAGTAAATTTCTTATTATGTGCCTTGTATATAGTAAGCATACAACAAATGGTAGTGATCTAAAATTATGATGATGATTGTGATGAAAAGAATAAAAAACCAAAGTGATTTAGAAAAGATGTGATTACAATCCCTGAAAAAGCTGCTGGCCCTGAGCAAACTATCCCCATTACCAGAGAGAGAGCTTTCTTTACCTGAGCTTGGATCCCGCTTGGGACAAGATTGTTTCCTCCTGCCACAGTGCTGTTGGAGTCCAAAGCTGCTGAGGTCATGATCATGGTTCTGGCTTTTGATGATTGGGCTTGTGCTCAGCCTTTATCTTCAGCCAGTCTCAAAATCAGGGATGATCTTCACGTATTCATGATGGCTGCTGGGTAGAAATCAGGGATTATAACTTTTAGCTGTGGAAGGCTTGGGACTGGGACCCACCTAGGCTACTACTGGGCATCAGTGAGAAAAAATGGGAGTACCCCTCCTCCAGGAGTCCAGCCCTGGGCTAATGCCTCTTCCATTGAGGGCTGATGGTGAAAGGGAGGCTTGGGAGAGAAATTGGAACCTGTGAGCTGAAGAAGGGGACACAGGGAGGGCAGATAAAGAGAAAGGGTGAAATCCAGGTAGTCACAATGAAAGGAATTGGCGGCAACTGAATCACAGGGAGATGAAAGTTGGGGCAGAGTCACATGGTGAAGGAGATGAGCAGTGCATCTAAAGAGCAGGCAAAGACCAAAGGAAATGAAAGCAGGGACTCAAACAGGTATTTGTACGCCCACGTTCACAGAAACATGATTCACAATAGCCAACTTAAAATAGAATGTGATAAGATGTATTATGTCAACTTCATGGTAACAAAGAAAAAACCTCCAGTAGATACAGAAAAGACAAAGAGAAAGGAATAAAAGCATACCACTACACAAAATTACAATAGCCAAGAGGTGGGAAACAACTCACATGTCCATTGACAAATGAACGGGTAAACAACATATGGCCTAGTCAAACAATTGTTACCGATCAAGGACTTGCTGCCCGACATGCATAGAAGCCAATACTACAGCACCGACTTTTGAGAAAAGAAAGAGCTTTATTGCAAGGTCAGCTACCAAGGACACAGGACTCAAATCTGTCTCCTGGATCCAGGATTCGGGGTGAAATTTAAGCGATTAGGGGAATTTCAAACTTGGAAGCTGATTGGCTAGTCTTGAATCAGTCCACATAAGCTACTTGTGTTGCTGGAAGCCAGCTTTTCCGCGTTGAACAACTTCTCACTGCGTAAAGAGCTCTGGTGGCAACATTTCTATTCCTTAAATTCCGTAGACTGAAGATTCTTGGTTCCAGGGTCACTCTGGAGACGTGGGTTCCCACCTTGCATATGCATGCACAGTGCTGTGTCTGTAAAATAACTCAAGGTTTGATTAATCAACAACCTATTTAAGGAGACAAAACCATTTGAAGCTGGTGCTGTTTCAATTTGATGAATCAACAACCTATTTAAGGAGGTAAAACCAGTTTAAGCTGGTCAATGTCTTACATGCTGTTTCACAGTGTAATATTATACAGCCTTTATTTTTATTTATTTATTTTTTATTTTTAAACATCTTTATTGGAGTATAACTGTTTTACAATAGTGTGTTAGTTTTTCCTTTACAACAAAGTAAATCAGTTATACATATACATATGTTCCCATATTTCTTCCCTCTTGCATCACCCTCTCTCCCACCCTCCCTATCCCACCCCTCTAGGTGGTCACAAAGCACAGAGGTGATCTCCCTGTGCTATGTGGCAGCTTCCCACTAGCTATCTACCTTACATTTGGTAGTGTATATATGTCCCTGCCACTCTCTCACTTCATCACAGCCCACCCTTCCCCCTCCCCATATCCTCAAGTCCATGCTCTAGTAAGTCTGTGTTTTATTCCTGTCCTACCACTAATCTCTTCATGACATTTTTTTCCCTTAGAGTCCATATATATGTGTTAGCATACGGTATTTGTTTTTCTCCTTCTGACTTACTTCACTCTGTATGACAGACTCCAGGTCCATCCACCTCATTATAAATAACTCAGTTTCATTTCTTTTTATGGCTGAGTAATATTCCATTGTATATATGTGCCACATCTTCTTTATCCATTCATCTGTTGATGGACACTTAGGTTGCTTCCATGTCCTGGCTATTGTAAATAGAGCTGCAATGAACATTTTGGTACATGACTGTTTTTGAATTATGGTTTTCTCAGGGTATATGCCCAGTAGTGGGATTGCTGGGTCGTATGGTAGTTCTATTTGTAGTTTTTTAAGGAACCTCCATACTGTTCTCCATAATGGCTGTATCAACTTACATTCCCACCAGCAGTGCAAGAGTGTTCCCTTTTCTCCACACCCTCTCCAGCATTTATTGTTTCTAGAGTTTTTGATGATGGCCAATCTGACTGGTGTGAGATGATATCTCATTGTAGTTTTGATTTGCATTTCTCTAATGATTAATGATGTTGAGCATTCTTTCATGTGTTTGTTAGCAATCTGTATATCTTCTTTGGAGAAATGTCTATTTAGTTCTCCTGCCCATTTTTGGATTGGGTTGTTTGTTTTTTTGTTATTGAGCTGCATGAGTTGCTTATAAATTTTGGAGATTAATCCTTTGTCAGTTGCTTCATTTGCAAATATTTTCTCCCATTCTGAGGGTTGTCTTTTGGTCTTGTTTATAGTATCTTTTGCTGTGCAAAAGCTTTTAAGTTTTATTAGGTCCCATTTGTTTATTTTTGTTTTGATTTCCATTTCTCTAGGAGATGGGTCAAAAAGGATCTTGCTGTGATTTATGTCATAGAGTGTTCTGCCTATGTTTTCCTCTAAGAGTTGGATAGTGTCTGGCCTTACATTTAGGTCTTTAACCCATTTTGAGTTTATTTTTGTGTGTGGTGTTAGGGAGTGTTCTAATTTCATACTTCTACAGGTAGCTGTCCAGTTTTCCCAGCACCACTTCTTGAAGAGGCTGTCTTTTCTCCACTGTATATCCTTCCCTCCTTTATCAAAGATAAGGTGACCATATGTGTGTGGGTTTATCTCTGGGCTTTCTATCCTGTTCCACTGATCTATATTTCTGTTTTTGTGCCAGTACCATACTGTCTTGATTACTGTAGCCTTGTAGTAGAGTCTGAAGTCAGGGAGCCTAATTCCTCCAGCTCCATTTTTCATTCTCAAGATTGCTTTGGCTATTCGGGGTCTTTTGTGTTTCCATACAAATTGTGAAATGTTTTGTTCTAGTTCTGTAAAAAATGCCAGTGGTAATTTGATAGGGATTGCATTGAATCGGTAGATTGCTTTGGGTAGTATAGTCATTTTCACAATGTTGATTCTTCCAATCCAAGAACATGGTATATTTCTCCACCTATTTGTATCATCTTTAATTTCTTTCATCAGTGTCTTATACTTTTCTGCATACAAGTCTTTTGTCTCCTTAGGTAGGTTTATTCCTAGATATTTTATTCTTTTTGTTGCAATGGTAAATGGGAGTGTTTTCTTAATTTCACTCTCAGATTTTTCATCATTAGTGTATAAGAATGCCAGAGATTTCTGTGCATTAATTTTGTATCCTGCAACTTTACCAAATTCATTGATTAGCTCTAGTAGTTTTCTGGTAGCATCCTTAGTATTCTCTATGTATAGTATCATGTCATCTGCAAACAGTGACAGCTTTACTTCTTCTTTTCCTATTTGGATTGCTTTTATTTCTTTTTCTTCTCTGATTGCTGTGGCTAGAACTTCCAAAACTATGTTGAATAAGAGTGGTGAGAGTGGGCAACCTTGTCTTGTTCCTGATCTTAGTGGAAATGGTTTCAGTTTTTCACCATTGAGAACGATGCTAGCTGTGGGTTTGTCATATATGGCCTTTATTATGTTGAGGAAAGTTCCCTGTATGCCTACTTTCTGCAGGGTTTTTATCATAAATGAGTGTTGAATTTTGTCAAAAGCTTTCTCTGCATCTATTGAGATGATCATATGGTTTTTCTCTTTCAGTTTGTTGATATGGTGTATCACGTTGATTGATTTGCGTATATTGAAGAATCCTTGCATTCCTGGAATAAACCCCACTTGATCATGGTGTATGATCCTTTTAATGTGCTGTTGGATTCTGTTTGCTAATATTTTGTTGAGGATTTTTGCATCTATGTTCATCAGTGATATTGGCCTGTAGTTTTCGTTCTTTGTGACGTCTTTGTCTGGTTTTGGTATCAGGGTGATGGTGGCCTCATAGAATGAGTTTGGGAGTGTTCCTCCCTCTGCTATCTTTTGGAAGAGTTTGAGAAGGATAGGTGTTAGCTCTTCTCTAAATGTTTGATAGAATTCGCCTGTGAAGCCATCTGGTCCTGGGCTTTTGTTTGTTGGAAGATTTTTAATCCCAGTTTCAATTTCAGTGCTTGTGATTGGTCTGTTCATATTTTCTATTTCTTCCTGGTTCAGTCTCGGCAGGTTGTGCATTTCTAAGAATTTGTCCATTTCTTCCAGGTTGTCCATTTTATTGCCATACAGTTGCTTGTAGTAATCTCTAATAATCTTTTGTATTTCTGCAGTGTCAGTTGTTACATCTCCTTTTTCATTTCTAATTCTATTGATTTGAGTCTTCTCCCTTTTATTCTTGATGAGTCTGGCTAATGGTTTATCAATTTTATTTATCTTCTCAAAGAACCAGCTTTTAGTTTTATTGACCTTTGCTATTGTTTCCTTCACTTCTTTTTCATTTATTTCTGATCTGATCTTTATGATTTCTTTCCTTCTGCTAAATTTGGGGTTTTTTTGTTCTTCTTTAATTGTTTTAAGTGTAAAGTTACGTTGTTTATTTGAGATGTTTCTTAAGGTATGACTGTATTGCTATAAACTTCCCTCTTAGAACTGCTTTTGCTGTATCCCATAGGTTTTGGGTTGTCGTGTCTCCATTGTCATTTGTTTCTAAGTATTTTTTTATTTCCTCTTTGATTTCTTCAGTGATCACTTCGTTATTAAGTAGTGTATTGTTTAGCCTCCATGTGTTTGTATTTTTTACAGATCTTTTCCTGTAATTGATATCTAGTCTCATAGCGTTGTGGTCGGAAAAGATACTTGATACGATTTCAATTTTCTTAAATTTGCCAAGGCTAGATTTGTGACCCAATATATGATCAATCCTGGAGAATGTTCCATGAGCACTTGAGAAAAATGTGTATTCTGTTGTTTTTGGATGAAATGTCCTATAAATATCAATTAAGTCCATCTTGTGTAATGTATCATTTAAAGCTTGTGTTTCCTTATTTATTTTCATTTTGGATGATCTGTCCATTGGTGAAAGTGGGGTGTTAAAGTCCCCTACTATAATTGTGTTACTGTCGATTTCCCCTTTTAAGGCTGTTAGTATTTGCCTTATGTATTGAGGTGCTCCTATGTTGGGTGCATAAATATTTACAATTGTTATATTTTCTTCATGGATCGATCCCTTGATCATTATGTAGTGTCCTTTTTGTCTCTTGTAATAGACTTTATTTTAAAGTCTATTTTGTCTGATATGAGAATTGCTACTCCAGCTTTCTTCTGATTTCCATTTGCATGGAATATCTTTTTCCATCCCCTTACTTTCAGTCTGTATGTGTCCCTAGGTTTGAAGTGGGTCTCTTGTAGACAGCATATATATGGGTCTTGTTTTTGTATCCATTCAGCCAGTCTGTGTCTTTTGGTGGGAGCATTTAATCCATTTACATTTAAGGTAATTATCGATATGTATGTTCCTATTACCATTTACTTAATTGTTGCGGGTTGTTCTTGTAGGTCTTTTCCTTCTCTTGTGTTTCTTGCCTAGAGAAGTTCCTTTAGGATTTGTTGTAGAGCTGGTTTGGTGGTGCTGAACTCTCTCAGCTTTTATTTGTCTGTAAAGGTTTTAATTTCTCCATCAAATCTGAATGAGATCCTTGCTGGGTAGAGTAATCTTGGTTGTAGGTTTTTTTCCTTCATCACTTTAAATATGTCCTGCCACTCCCTTCTGGCTTGTAGAGTTTCTGCTGAAAGATCAGATGTTAACCTTATGGGGATTCCCTTGTATGTTATTTGTTGTTTTTCCCTTGCTGCTTTTAATATGTTTTCTTTGTATTTAATTTTTGACAGTTTGATTATTATGTGTCTTGGCGTGTTTCTCTTTGGGTTTATCCTGTATGGGACTCTCTGTGCTTCCTGGACTTGATTGACTGTTTCCTTTCCTATATTAGGGAAGTTTTCAACTATAATCTCTTCAAATATTTTCTCAGTCCCTTTCTTTTTCTCTTCTTCTTCTGGGACCCCTATAATTCGAATGTTGGTGCATTTTATGTTGTCCCAGAGGTCTCTGAGACTGTCCTCAGTTCTTTTCATTCTTTTTTCTTTCTTCTGCTCTGCAGTAGTTATTTCCACTATTTTATCTTCCAGGTCACTTATCCGTCCTTCTGCCTCAGTTATTCTGCTATTGATCCCATCTAGAGTATTTTTCATTTCATTTATTGTGTTGCTCATCGTTGCTTGCTTCCTCTTTATTTCTTCTAGGTCCTTGTTAACTGTTTCTTGCAATTTGTCTATTCTATTTCCAAGATTTTGAATCATCTTTACTGTCATTATTCTGAATTCTTTTTCAGGTAGACTGCCTATTTCCTCTTCATTTGTTAGGTCTGGTGTCTTTTCATCTTGCTCCTTCATCTGTTGTGTGTTTTTCTGTCTTCTCATTTCGCTTATCTTACTGTGTTTGGGGTCTCCTTTTTGCATGCTGCAGGTTCGTAGTTCCCGTTGTTTTTGGTGGCTGTCCCCAGTGGCTAAGGTTGGTTCAGTGGGTTGAGTAGGTTCCCTGGTTGGGGGTCTAGTGCCTCTGTTCTGGTGGATGAGGCTGGATCTTGTCTTTCTGGTGGGCAGGTCCGCCTCTGATGGTGTGTTTGGGGATGTTGGTAGCCTTATTATGATTTTAGGCAGCCTCTCTGCTAATGGATGGGGCTGTAGACCTTTCTTGCTCTTTGTTGGGAATAGGGTGTCCAGCACTGTTCGTTGCTGGTCCTTGAGTGAAGCTGGGTCTTGGTGTTGAGATGGAGATCTCTGGGAGATTTTCGCCGTCTGATATTACGTGGAGCTGGGAGGTCTCTTGTGGACTAGTGTCTTGAGGTTGGTTCTCCCACCTCAGAAACACAGGCCTGGTGCCTGGCTGGGGCGCCAAGAGCCTTTAATCCACACGGCTCAAAATAAAACGGAGAAAAAATAGAAAGGAAAGAAAAGGGAGGAAGGAAGGAAGGAGGGAGGGAGGGAAGGAAGGAAGAAAGGAAGGAAGAAATGAAGGAAGGACGAAAGCAAGAAAGGAAGGAAGGAAGGTGGAGAGGAGGAAAGGGAGGAAGGAAGAGAGGAAGGGAGGAAGGAAGGGAGGAAAGAAGGGGGGAAGGAAGGAGGAAGGGAGGGAAGGAGGGAAGAAAGGAAGGAAGAAAGGAAGAAAGAAAGGGAAAAGACAAAGTAGAATAAAGTATAGTTATTAAAATAAAAAATAGTTATTAAGAAGAAAAATTTATATTAAAAAAAGAAAAACGGGTTGGTCTAACCCTAGGACAAATGGTGAAAGCAAAGCTATACAGACAAAATCTCACACAGCAGCACACACATACACACTCACAAAAAGAAAAAAAGGGGAAAATAATAGTATATCTTGCTCCCAAAGTCCACCTCCTCAACTTGGGATGATTCGTTGTCTATTCAGGTTTTCCACAGATGCAGGGCACTTCAAGTTGATTGTGGAGCTTTAATCCGCCGCTTCTGAGGCTGCTGGGAGAGACCTCCCCCTCTCCTCTCTGTTCGCACAGCTCCTGGGGTTCAGCTTTGGACTTGGTCCCGCCTCTGCGTGTAGGTTGTCCGAGGGCGACTGCCCTTCGCTCAGACAGGACGATGTTAAAGGAGCAGTTGATTTGGGGGCTCCAGCTCACTCAGGCTGGGGGGAGGGAGTGGCACGGGGGCGGGGCGAGTCCGCGGCGGCAGAGGCCGACGTGACGCTGCACAGGCCCAAGGCGCGCCGTGCGTTCTCCCGGGGAAGCTGTCCCTGGATCCCGGGACCCCGGCAGTGGTGGACTGCACGGGCTCCCGGGAGGGCCGGTGTGGAGAGTGACCTGTGCTCACACACAGGCCTCTTGGTGGCGGCAGCAGCAACCTTAATGTCCGACACCCGTCTCTACTGTCCGTGCCGACAGCCGCGGCTCGCACCCGTTTCTGGAGTTCCTCTACGCGGTGCTCTTAATCCCCTCACCTCACACCCGAGGAAGTAAAGAGGCAAGAAAAAGTCTCTTGTCTCTTCGGCAGCTCTGCGCCCGCTTCTGGGGCTCCTTTAAGCGGCGCACTTAATCCCCTCTCCTCGCGCCCAGGCAGCAAAGAGGGAGGAAAAGGTCTCTTGCCTCTTCGGCAGCTCCAGACTTCTCCCCAACTCCCTCCCGGCCAGCCGTGGCGCACTAGCCCCCTTCAAGCTGTCTTCACTCTGCCAACTCCAGACCTTTCCCTGGGATCCGACTGAAGCCCGAGCCTCAGCTCCCGGCCCCGCCCACCCCGGCGGGCGAGCAGACAAGCCTCTCGGGCTGGTGAGTGCCGGTCGGCACCGATCCTCTGTGGGAATCTCTCTGCTTTGCCCTCCGCACCCCTGTGGCTGAGCTGTCCTCCGCGGCTCCGGAGCTTCCCCCTCCGGCGCCCGCAGTCTCCGCCCGCGAAGGGGCCTCTAGTGTGTGGGAGTCTTTCCTCCTTCACGGCTCCCTCCCACTGGCGTAGGTCCCGTCCCTATTCTTTTGTCCCTGTTTATTCTTTTTTCTTTTGCCCTACCCAGATATGTGGGGAGTTTCTTGCCTTTTTGGAGGTCTGAGGTCTTCTGCCAGCGTTCGGTGGGTGTTCTATAGGAGAAGTTCCACGTGTAGATGTATTTCTGATGTCTCTGTGAGGAGGAAGGTGATCTCCGCGCTTACTCTTCCGCCATCTTTAAGCCGTCCCTCTACGCGGTGCTCTTAATCCCCTCTCCTCGCGCCCGAGGAAGCAAAGAGGCAAGAAAAAGTCTCTTATCTCTTCGGCAGCTCCGCGCCCGTTTCTGGGGCTCCTTTAAGCAGCGCGCTTAATCCCCTCTCCTCGCGCCCAGGAATCAAAGAGGGAAGAAAAGGTCACTTGCCTCTTCGGCAGCTTCAGACTTCTCCCGAACTCCCTCCCGGCCAGCCGTGGCGCACTAACACCTTCAGGCTGTTTTCACTCCGCCAACTCCAGACCTTTCCCTGGGATCCGCCCGAGGCTCAGTTCCCAGCCCCGCCTGCCGCAGCGGGTGAGCAGACAAGCCTCTCGGGCTGCTGAGTGCTGATCGGCACCGATCCTCTGCGGGAATCTCTCCGCTTTGCCCTCCGCACCCTGTGGCCGAGCTGTCCTCCGCGGCTCCGGAGCTTCCCCCTCCGCCACCCGCAGTCTCCGCCCGCGAAGGGGCTTCTAGTGTGTGGGAACCTTTCCTCCTTCACGGCTCCCTCCCACCGGTGTAGGTCCCGTCCCTATTCTTTGTCTCTGTTTGTTCTTTTTTCTTTTGCCCTACCCAGGTACGTGGGGGAGTTTCTTGCCTTTTGGGAGGTCTGAGGTCTTCTGCCAGCGTTCGGTGGGTGTTCTATAGGAGAAGTTCCACGTGTAGATGTATTTCTGATGTCTCTGTGAGGAGGAAGGTGATCTCCGCGTCTTACTCTTCCGCCATCTTTAAGCCGTCTCTCTATACAGCCTTTAAAAGGAATGAAAATTTGGTATTTGCTACAGCATGGGCAAAACTTGAAGATATTGTGCTAAATAAAAGAAACCAGACACAAAAGGGTAGACACTGTATGATTCCACTTACACAGGGTACCTAGAGTGGTCAAATTCATAGAGAGAAGTAGGCTGGTGGTTGTCAGGGGCTGGGGAAGGGGGAAATGAAGAATTACTGTTGAATGGGTGCAGAGTTTCAGTTTTGTGAAGAAAAGTTCTGGAGAGGGATGGTGGTGATGGCTGTATAACAGTGTGAGTGTACTTCAGGTCACTGAACACTTACAAATGATTAAAACTGTAAATTTTATGTTACATATACTTTACCATAGTAAAAATAATTTAATTAAAAAATAAATGTCACAAATAGTGTGCAAATATCAATGCTGTGAATTAATTACAGTAGTTGCCTTCTAATGCACATCTATTATATAGATTTATGCTTCTATTTAGTGGTGGTGACAGCTGGAGTGAAGAGGAGACTGGTTAACTGTGTATAATTTCCATTTTTGCCATTCTGAATCCATTGGTCAGAAATGAGGCCTATAATTTTTTTCCAGGTAGCTGTCACAAAATTTGGGCAGTCCTGCCCTCCCGTCAGTTTCTCTCCTGAAAGGCCCATGGTGCCGCAGGGGGGCCTGATGGAGGGTGTCATCACCAGGATTCCTGATGACTAGAGCTGACAAGAGTAGATCAACGGGAAAGTAGGTCAATGGAGGAGCCACTTGCCGGCTTCTGGAGACTTCATCTGAGGAACAGAAGAGCAGGCTGTGCTGCCGGCTATGATTCAGGGCACAAGCGCCTCCTTATACACAGGGGTGAAGGTTGCTAATATCACGAGGTTGCAAAGAGCCCTCTAGAAGCCAAACAACAAGACTCTCAGAGACTCTGGCAGGCTCCCCCAGTGCTGGCAAATCAGGGTATCACAGGACTCTAGTCTCTCTACAATTAAACAGATAATTAAGAAGTAAGAACATGTTTTTCCAACATAAATTGATAGGTGCTGCTTGGTAATGTTAGCATCAGGAATAAATTGAGCAGTAATCTGCAAAGGATGTTATTGCTGTTATAAAAATAAAGATCTGTCTCCACAACCAATCAATTCAGCAGATATATACCAACAATCAAATTGTTAAAAATGACTTCTATAAATTACCCAGTGTTCTGTATAATGGTGCCAGAAGCAGCTGTGATACAATTTAGGGCTGATATAGCCATACATCGAGAGTGCTTTTTCATTCTGATGTTTTTTGTTCCCTTCTAAGCAGTTGTAGTCGAGCCCACAGCTTTGTTTAATACCCTCATGTGAAACAAAGTGTATTTCACTCCATGGGTTAGCAAAGTCATTTTGGCAGAAATACTCAGGAATATACGCATTTAATATGGAAAGAATAATTCAATTTTCTTTCTATTATTTCAGCTACAAGGTTGCAATATCCTTAATTCTGAATTAAACCTTCTGGCTTGTGAGGAAGTTGCAGTTCTTTATGAGCTGCCATTCCTCTTTCAAATGAGTATAGAAAAGACCCACAAAGGGATAGTTACAATCATATATTTTTCAGTCTTGTCTAACAGCCATTTCAACGAGATCAGAACAATTTAAGAGCTTTCCTTGATACCTGCAGCACTTGAAGACTCGTTATGTCCCAACTTTGATTGTTAATGCCTAACCACCACACAACCCTGTGATTTGTCAGTGGTCTTTTTTTCCTTTGCACATTCATGTCAGCTGACAAAGCAGTTAAATACTGGCTGAACTGAAAGCAATTTTCCCAGTTGGGAGCCCTGACACAACAGGTGTCCATCTTTAACATAACACTTCCAAACTTAATTCTTCCATTGAAGTTTGTCTAGGAAGCTTCGATGGTGCCCAAGCTGAGAAATGGTTTACTCCAGACACAATTAACAGTGAGAGCAAAAACAGCAACAGCAGCCACCTGTCTCCTACTGAGTGTTAAGTTCTTTTCTTGGAAAATGGGACACCGGGAGACATATCAACACAAATAAACATGGTCCCTGCCCTCAAATAATATCGTGAGGAAATGGCTAAAAAACGGAATGGTTTGGTAATAACTAAGGTCATACAAACTAGGGTGAGTCCCACGGAATAGGCCTGCTTCAAGAGAGAAAGTTCCTAGTTCTCCCCAAGATGGAGGTAGACAAGCTCAGCAGCACATTACGGAGGGTAAAAAGGAGCCACATCCTTGTCCTGAGTTCAATGATCTAATAATCTAGTTGAGGAATAAACTTAAAATGGTAGCTCATATAATAAGGTGAGAGAAATAGAGGAGTTCAAGGTCAGGGGACAGAGAGAATAGCTGAACAGGATTGCAGTTAGGTACAGGTTTGGAGAGGCATGAATGAGACATATTAAATTTAACACAGAAATCATAGCCAGCATCAACCCAAATCTGAGTCTGGAACTCAGGAGAAAAGTCAAGAATAAAGATAAAGATTCAGAAGACCTGTTTTGTGGGATACTAGTCAAGTAGACTGTAGAATGTCCTAGAATTCCTGTTTTTGACCTCAAAACTATTTAATTTCTTCCCCAACAAGTACTTATCCTAAAACTCCCAGTGAACACTCTCCATCTTTGTATGGTGAGGCCACTCAAGATGACTGTTCTCTAGCTCTCTGTACATCCCCAGCTGGATCAATGCCTGCTTCACCTACACCCTATTCGCATGATTGACCTTCCTGTATACTGGCCCCAGGCCCCAGCTAGTGATTGTTTTTATCAAAAAGGTGGTGAGGGGTGTAGCACTTTGTTGGTTTCCCTGGTAACTAATGAGCCAACCTGAGGTCAATTACCCCTGTAACTGGCAATTTCTCCTGCCCCCCAACCCTGGAGAGCGAGGGCTGCTGTGATGTCCTGCGTGCTACAGCGGCACATGGTGGGGTGTTGCTCCAGGACCTTGCTTCAGACAAATAACCCCACCCTCACCATCCACTAAATCATTTGTGTCTCTGTTGCTGACTCTGGGCTGCTACTTTGGTCTTAAAGCTGGGCAAGGGACTTCCCTGGTGTTCCAATGGTAAAGAATCTGCCTTCCAATGCAAGGGATGTGGGTTCGATCCCTGGTCAGGGAGCTAAGATTCCACATGCTGCGGGACATCTAAGCCCACGCCACAACAACTAAGCTTGCAGGCCTTGACTAGAGAAAAGCCCGAGCGCCGCAATGAAAGATCCCACATGCTGCAACTAAGACCCAACGCAGCCATTAAAAAAAAAGAAGAAGCTTGGCAAGTACAGAGCTTGCAGGCCTGCAGGGTGCAGCCCAACAATATTATATTCTAAGTTTTTAATACAAAAATTTTGATAACTCTTAATTAGTCTTTATACTAGAGATTTTCTGAATGTACATTCAGATTCTCTCTCCATCCTGCTCTGTGACCAAGAGGCTGACTTCTGTAGACTGCATCACCTTGCCCTCTGGCTGCTTAATGGTTGGGCCAATGGAAGACCCAGAGAAACAATGTCAGGAGGAAAGTAAGACCAAGGTGTCTTTATGTCATGGATCTCTCTTTGTCTGGCCGTGAGGAGTTGGCTGCCTCTGTGCAGTTACTTGCCTTAGGTTCTGATAACCACTCCCCCTTCTTGCCAGTCTGGCCTAGAGGTGGTGACAGTTTCTTGATGTTAGCCTGTGGGGTATAACACCACTCTTTGTTAGCTTCCCTAAATCATGCCTATACTTTTGTAAATAGTGCCTTATTAAGAATCATTAACTTTATCAGACTTTGTTAAACTCTTCCCAATTACCTAGTTTGAATGCACTACTTCCTGACACTACTCTGATAAGAGTCCTCTGCAAATATTGATTGGTTGACTGATTGACTGGTTGATTGATATTATCCAGTCTTGGTTCTGATATATCTTCCTTTAAAAATTTCTATAACATAGTAATGGCATTTGGACTGATTTCTTTTCATGAAAGAAAATACTTAAGATAGTTTTCCCCAAACTAAATATTCATCAATAAGAAAAATGGTTGAATAAATTATAGTCCATTTCTACATATGATACAGAAATAGAAAAAAATAAGATGGTCTTACAGATATGGACATGGAAGTATCTCCAAGACATATCAAGTGAAAAAAAATCAAGTGACAGAAAAATAGGCTCAGTATAACCCTACTTATGAAAACAGTATTAAACAAAATAAAACTAAACATTTCATATGAACTCTTGGTCCTTCAAACTGTAGTCCCAAACTTTTCCTTTGCCTCATCACCTACTATATTCCTGCCTCAACCTCACACTTCAACTACATTATACAGTAGCTAAGCTAGAGTAGGCATTCAATGCTTGTTGGATGAATGAATGAATTACAATTTTCAAAAGTGTCCTGCACTTTCTTCCCCCTTCTTTATTGATGTATAATTGACAAATAAAAATTGTATCTATTTAAGGTATACAACTTGATGTATTGATATGCCCATATGTAGTGAAATAATAGCTACAATTAAACTAATTAACATATCCGTCACCTCACGTATTTTGCTTTCTTCCCTTTCCTTTCCTTTTCTTTTTTTTTGCAGGTGGTAAAAACACTTGAGATCTACCGTCTTAGCAAATTTCAAGTACATAATACTGTGTTGTTAACCATATTTGTCCTCTACTTTCAAAACTCCACCGTAGTGTTTGTTCATACTGTTCCACCTGCTCAGAATGCTATTAACCCTTCCTTCACCTATTGTGATTAGATCAGTCCTCCAACACCCACTCCAAATGCTCCCTTATCTGTGAAGTCTTCCCAAACACCTCAAGCTAGAATTTCCTGCCCCTCTTCTGCCATGTGATAGCAATTTGAAACTTCATCTGAGCACTTAGGACATCTTGCTTTGTATTCAGATCCAGCTTGTCCACAAGATTCTAAGATCCTTGGGAGAGCTTTGGCAATTTTGTATTCCTAATAAATAGCCTAGCATCTCACACATAGTAGGCACTCCATTACTAATTGGTATATTGTCTTGAATGAAATCTAATGGATTGTTAGTGTTTAGCAGAACAGGTCTTGCTGCCTGTTGTAGATCATTAACTGAATGTCTCCCAAACAAAATAAATGGATGAATTTAATTATGAAATTGAGTGTCACCATATTTTAAATAATTTACTCTATAACTTCAGATTATTTATTTATTTTTATAAATTTATTTATTTTTGGCTGTGTTGGGTCTTTGTTGCTACACGCAGGCTTTCTCTAGTTGCGGCAAGTGGGGGCTACTCTTCACTGTGCTGTGCGGGCTCCTCATTGTGGTGGTTTGTCTTGTTGTGGACATGGGCTGTAGGCCCGTGGGCTCAGTAGTTGTGGCACACAGGTTTAGTAGTTATTGCAGGCAGGCTCTAGAGCACAGGCTCAGTAGTTGTGGCACACGGGCTTAGTTGCTCCACTGCACGTGGGATCTTCCCGGACCAGGGATTGAACCCGTGTCCCCTGCATTGTCAGGCGGATGCTCAACCACTGCGCCACCAGGGAAGTCCTTCAGGTAATTTAAGTCTAAGATGAAAAGCAGATGGAGAGAGTGAGAGATTAAGCAGGACAAATGTTTTTTTGCTGGATATCAAAGTCAACTCAGAGAAGGTAAGAGCCTCAAGCAAAGACCTGGCCTGGCCAGAGTGGCAATGGGCAAGACAGTTGGCACATACTTGAGTAACCTCCTCTCCCTTCTCCCCAGGGGAAGGAGCAGATTTTCCTGTTTCCTTTAGCAGCAGTTACCTCTTGTGGATTTCCCAATGAAGCAGAAGCCGCCTCTGCACAGACCCCTAATCCACAGTTTGTAAGTAATTCTCAAATCTAATTTGTTAAAAACTCATTTATTTTCAACAACACCAGATTTCTGATGAATTCCCAGCACCGTGGGTTATTTAATGCAGTGGGTTTCATTGTCATCTCTGACTTCCCAAAGTGCTTGATTGATAGAAGCTATTGTGGCCTTAGTCTGTCAACGTATTGTTCCCTTGTCAAGTGACAACAAAAAAACCCTTATTGATGAAATTGCTGGGTGTCTCTTAAATAAGGTAGAAATATAGTATGGCACTGGAGACCCACAGGTGTTAGGCATTCACTAGGGAAACTAAAAATCATGCTTAGAAACTTCACTGAAATGTAAGGCAGACAACCCTGTCTATATCCCACCTAGAAAAGTCTGGCAGAATGTCTGGTTGTGTTTTCTCATCTAATTCTGAAGAAGGCAGAGGTTTATTCCCATTTTGCCTTTTTATGAGGGTGATGAAATGCAGTGAAGTAGATTCAGAACCATAACTCACTTTTAAATGAAACCAGCCTTATTGTTTGCTTGTTTTTTAAAAAATTTTCAGAACATTAAAGACCCATTTAAATCTTTGAAGAGAGTAAACTTTAGAAGATAAGTCAGTAAGGCTCATACAAAACAAAACAAAAAATTTTAAAAGTAAAAGATGATGTCATGATGTTTGTGTTGGTAGCCTGCCACACTCAACAGGAACCCACTTTATCTACTCCCTTAACCCCTCCCCTGGACTGAGATTACTTCCCCACCATAGCCACAGATATGAGCTAGGTATTGGGAATTAGGTATAAGAGTTGCCATATTTTCATTACTCTAGGAGGTGGGTCAAAAAAATCTTGCTGTGATTTATATCAAAGAATGTTTTTCCTATGTTTTCCTCTAAGAGTTTTATAGTGTCTGGCCTTACATTTAGGTCTTTAATCCATTTTGAGTTTATTTTTGTGTATGGTGTTAGGGAGTGTTCTAATTTCATTCTTTTACATGTAGCTGTCCAGTTTTCCCAGCACCACTTATTGAAGAGACTGTCTTTTCTCCATTGTATATCCTTGACTCCTTTGTCATAGATTAGGTGACCATAGGCACATGGGTTTATCTCTGGGCTTTCTATCCTGTTCCATTGATCTACATTTCTGGTTTTGTGCCAGTACCATACTGTCTGGATTACTGTAGCTTTGTACTATAGTCTGAAGTCAGGGAGCCTGATTCCTCCAGCTCGAAAAATGGTACAGATGAACCTATTTGCAGGGCAGGAATAGAGATGCAGATGTAGAGGACGGACGTGTGGACATGTGGGAGAAGGGGGTGGGATGAATTGGGAGATTGGGATTGACATATATATACTACCATGTGTAAAACAGATAGCTAGTGGGAACCTGCTGTATAGCACAGGGAACTCAGCTCAGTGCTCTTTGGTGACCTAGATGGGTAGGATTGAGGGGAGGTGGGGGAGGTCCAAGAGGGAGGGATATGGAGATATATGTATACATATAGCTGATTCACTTCGTTGTACAGCTGAAAGTAACACAACATTGTAAAGCAAATATACCCCAGTAAAAAAAAAAAAAAAACTTGCCATAAAATGTCAATAAAGTGGAAAGAAGCAGGTCTTCCACATACTGGCAAAGTGCTTTCACAATTTGGTGTACTCATTTTGCTACAATGTGGCAAATCTTTCTGATATACCTTACATTGGTGTCTTTATGATTTTATCTCTACATTTCTAGATAGACAAGGACCCTCACTGGCCATTAAATAGAAAATCCCATCCCATCTCACTTCTCAGACATGAAGATAGATAACTTCCTAGTCAGATCTTTCTCTTCTAAGCAGCACCTTCCACCACCCTAGGTGATGGCAGTCCAGAGATTTGGATTAGCTTCTGTGTCAAATTTTTCCCTTTCGCCTAGTGTCTAACAGCTGGGCTATTGCACTATTTATGAAATGTTCCCTGTCAAAGAGATTCTATACCACCTTGAACAGCTTAGAGGACACATACTGTGTAAAACTAAGAGCTAAGAAGGCAGAAGCCTGAAGAGAAAGCATAATGCAGGAAAAATCTCCCACCTCTCCATCACCTCTACTTGCCTCCCTGGAGGAAACTCCAAGAAGGCAAACTAGGGAATAATGACACAGGATCCACAGTTAAGATTCCACATCCCTGGGCCCTTTATTATATACGAATAAGCCCACTCACGTGCAAATTCTCATATATAAATATAACTCTCCTGGCACTGACAGTAGACACCCTATTGGCTTTCTACTGTCAGAAAAGTGAGCTTTGAGATATTTTCTAAAGAGGGGTTTATAGTAATTTATCTACAAACATCTGTATGCAAGGACATGTATTTACTGAATGACTATATTTAGAATGAATGAGGTCTTAGTGCCCTTTACAAAATATATTGTTAAAATTGTGCCACCTCCATTTTTTCACTAAGATTGACTGAGATTAAAAAGCTAATATATTAAGATGGTGAAGATATGGGGAAGGGACACTTTTATATAGTTTATATATAAATTGGTGCAAACTGTATGGAGGGCAATTTGAGAATATCTATCAAAATGAAAATGTGCTATCAGAGATTTCCAATTTTAAGATGGCAGAACAAAGTTTTTTCTGCTCCCCCCTTTTTCCTCAGCTATCACCCACAACTAACAAGGATGATGAGAAACAAAACACAAACTCCATAGTCCATGAAATCAGGAAGTATTTATAACTTCAAACTATAATATATGAAAATGAATGAAGGAGTGTAAATGATGTAGCCAAGTGGAGGAGCATAGATAGTTGGTTAATGATAGGATTTTTAAGACACTTAATACCGGGACTTCCCTGGTGGTCCAGTGGGTAGGACTCTGCTCCCAGTGCAGGGGGCCTCAGTTCGATCCCTGGTCGGTGAACTAGATCCCACACGTATGCCGCAACTAAAGATCCTGCATGCCACAACTAAGACCCAGCACAGCCAAAATAAATAAATAAATAATTTTTAAAAGACACAATACCACAGAAAGTAGGAGTGAGGGGAGGGGCTAAAATGGGGCAATTTATTAAAAGTCTATATAAGTAGCAGAGGGAACCCCTCAAAGCCTCATCCCATCCTGAACAGCCAGGTGACTATCTCTCACATACCCTGGACCAAGAGGAAATTGAAACAGAGTACCTTCAAACTCAGGGACACCAGCCCAGGTGTCTGGAAGGTCTGGAATAGGCACTAGTCTAAAAAAGAAGTTAAACACACAGTGAAACCCTCACCTCCTACCTCACACTCAGCTGCCGGGACACTGGGAACCAGCCTTATTGCCACGGTCTCCTCCTTTCTCCATCACCTTCTACCCAAACAATGTAAATTGTAGAATTCTTCTCTGGAATAACTGAACGTCCCAGAAAATAATACCTAGAGATACAGATAGTGGTGAATTCCACCAATGAAAATCTAGCAGCTTACTACTCCACTAAACTATAACGAGGCTGGCAAGCTCAACTTTACAGATGGAATTTCCAAACAGCTCTTTAATAGCTCCTTTTTAAATATAAACTGACAACCAAGGATCTCTTGACATTTGAAGAAATCCTCCAATATGAAAGACACTAAATAAAACACATACACACATGGGTAAAAAAGGAAACCAAGAAGAAATAGAGACAAGTTAGGGAGCAAAAAATTATTTTCAAAAAATAAATATAACTGATAATATTAGAAATAGTGGAAATAATACATCCATGGGAAAAGAACAGGAACAATGAAAGAAATAATCAGAGAAAAGGAGCTCTTAAAATTTAAAATATTACAACAAAAATTTTTTTAATTTTTTAAATAAGAGGGTAGAAGAAAGAGTTTAGGAAATCTCTCAGAGAGTATAACAAAAAGAGAAGATGATAAATATAGGAGAAACTATTTGAAATTAGAGGCTCAAACTAAGAGATCCAACATCTGGATGTAACAGAAAGAGAGAACAAAGAAAGTCATGGGGAGGGAATTATCAAAGAAATAATACAAGAAAATTGTAGGACATGAGTCTCCAGATTGAAAGAGCCCCAAAATATCACTACAAAAAATAAAAAAAGACCCACACCAAAGGATATCATTGTAAAATTTCAATACATCAGGAATAAAGAGACTAAGACTTTTAAAGATTTGTTTTTAAGTCATATACAAAAGATCAGGAATCAGAATGGCATTGGATTTCTTAACAGCATTGCTGGAAATTAGAAGATAATGGGGAAATGTATTAAAAATTTGAAGGAAAATTATTTTCCACCTGTATCCAGCCAAACTATCAACTGTGAGTGTAAAATAAAGACATTTTCAGGTATAAAATGACCTAAATATTTTTCCCTCTCATTATTCATTCTCAGAAAACTACTAAAAAATGTATTCCACAAAAAGGATTACAAGCATAAGAAAATATGGGAAGCATGTGTTTGGGGATCCAGCACAAGAGAGAGATAAAGAGAATTCTTAGAATTAAAGCAGCAAGTCCAGGGAGCAACCAGTCAAGACTGGAGCAAAAGAAAAGAAAGTTCCAGGAAAAAGAGGTAATTGGTAGAGCATCTGATGAGTATGTCAGCATGGAAAATTGTATTGAGAGGTTGTTGGATGAAAAATTAGATATTTACAAAGAAAACAGGAAAAGAAAAATATGAAGCAATCATTAATATCAGGGAAAAAATGTCCAGGAAAGGAACGAATCATAGTACAGTAGGTGGTATAGTCATAATAATGTAATGTAAATACAAAAGTCAATTGAACCTTTAATTGTGATGTAACTACATTACGAGTCTGGATGGAGGGGAAAGAAAGTATGTAAGATACCTAAATCTTTGCCTAACATAATATGAAATCAATAGAAAATGTCAGAAAGGATCATTTTAACATTATTAGTATAAGCAAATGATTCAGAAATATGAAGGTTAAAACCAGAAGAAACAAATAAAAGGATTGAAAGTGGAGGAGTTGGCATGTGGGGCGTCAGGAAATGGTGGGGCAGGGGATTGTGGTTTTCAGTTATGTCGTTTAGCAATAATTGATTTTTAAAAATTATCCACCTGTGATAATTTAATAAAAAGTAAATAATTATTTAAAAATAATAACTAGGTTGTATTAGGTGATCTTTAAAATTACACCTTATTTTAAAAGGCACTTAATAAAAACGTCAAAGTAAAGAAACCACTTGGAGGAGAAAACTGTGAAAATAGCATGTTAAAGGGCAAAGCAAAGACTTTTTTCTTCATGGGCTTTTTATTTCTGCTCTTATGCTAATTCCATTGGCTTTAGAGTAGTAAAGAACATGTTTATATGTTTAGAACCTACCTCTGAACTTGGCCTGAGTTAATTTCCTGAAGACTACTGTTCAGTAATAAAAGAGAACAAACTTTGGATACATGCTACAACATGGATAAATCTTAATGGAATTATGCTAAGGAAAAGAAGCCAGAACCACAAGATTAGATCATGTATGATTCTATTTTATGTGATGTTCTGGAAAAGGTAAAACTATGGGGACAGGAAACAGATCAGGGGTTCCCAGGAGCTGGAGGTAGAGTGTGCAGTTGACTAGAGGTGCTCAAGGAGATTTTTTTTTTAAACATCTTTATTGGAGTATAATTGCTTTACAATGTTGTGTTAGTTTCTGCTGTATAACAAAGTGAATCAGCTATACATATACATATATCCCCATATCTCCTCCCTCTTGCATCTCCCTCCCACCCTCCCTATCCCACCCCTCTAGGTGGACACAAAGCACCAAGCTGATCTTCAGGGAGATTTTTTTGAGGTGATGGAATAAGTCTATATCTTAATTTTGCTGGGGCTTGAACAACTGTATGCACTTGTCAAAACTCATAGAGGTGCATACTAACAAGGGTGAAATTTATTACATATACATTGTATCTCAGTGTGAGATAGAGAGAGAGAGAGAATAAAGGATATGGACAATGGTTCCAAAATAGTTTTAGCTTCACATACTGTCAAATGAGACTAAAAATAATCCCACACCCTTGGGTCTCTCCTCACTACACTGGGTAGGTCATTAAGGTCCCATAAGGTGTGAAGTTCAACATAATTCTCTCTCAGATGTACCAGTGGGGATAGAGAAAGCCAAAGTGTCATGCATATGTTAGTTTCATGATCAACGCAGTTTTTCTCAGAACTTTCTAAAAGCAGAATATTAAAAATTAAAAACATCTCTGTGGTAGATTGTTTGCAAAAATGGCCACAGTTATTTCTCCCCCTGAGTCCACATTACTTTGTAATGTGCCTTTGCAGATCCTTCCATCAAGAGGACTTGTCTACTTCTCCACCCCTTGAGTCTGGGCTGACCTTGTGAATTGCATTATCAATAGAATAAAGCAGAGGTGACTTGTGCCAGTTCTGAGCATGGGCCTCAAGAGGCCTTGTGGCCTTTCACTAGTTCTCTTATCCACTTACCATGTGAACAAGCCTGGGCTTGTTCCAGCCCAGTCACCATCATCACCCCAGGCAATAGCTTGCTAACCTCCTAACATGTGAGTGAGGCCATCCTAGACCAGTAAGCCTCCAGATAATCTATTGGCTGACCAGACACATAAGCAACCCCAGTCAAAATCAGCCTCACCTGGCCCAGATGAACTGAATCATTCAGCTGAACTATAGAATCAGGAACTATAACAAATGGTTGTTGTTTTAAGTCGCTAAGCTTTGGGATAGTTTGTTAGGCAGCAAACCTAACTGATACAATTCCACAGCAAGATCTTTTTTGACCCACCTCCTAGAGTAATGGAAATAAAAACAAAAATAAAGAAATAGAACCTAATGAAGCTTAAAAGCTTCTGCACAGCAAAGGAAGCTATAAGCTAAACGAAAAGACAACCCTCAGAATGGGAGAAAATATTTGCAAATGGATCAATGGACAAAGGATTAATCTCCAAAATATATAAACAGCTCATGCAGCTCAATATTTTAAAAAACCAAACAACCCAATCAAAAAATGGGCAGAAGACCTAAATAAACATTTCTCCAAAGAAGACACACAGATGGCCAAGAGGCACGTGAATTGCTGCTCAACGTCACTAATTATTAGAGAAATGCAAATCAAAACTACAATGAGATATCATCTCACACCGGTCAGAATGGGCATCATCAGAAAATCTACAAATAACAAATGCTGGAGAGGTGTGTAGAAAAGGGAACCCTCTTGCCCTGTTGGTGGGAATGTAAATTGATACAGCCACTAAGGGGAACAGTATGGAGCTTCCTTAAAAACCTAAAAATAGAATTACCATATGATCCAGCAATCCCACTACTGGACATATACCCTGAGAAAACCATAAGTCAAAAAGAGTCATGTACCCCAATGTTCATTGCAGCTCTATTTACAATAGCCAGGACATGGAAGCAACCTAAGTGTCCATCTACAGATGAATGGATAAATAAGATGTGGTACATATATACAATGGAATATTACTCAGCAATAAAAAGGAATGAAATCGGGTCATTTGTAGAGATGTGGATGGACCTAGAGAGTGTCATACAGAGTGAAGTAAGTCAGAAAGAGAAAAATAAATATCATATACTAATGCATATATGTGGAATCTAGAAAAATGGTACAGATGAGCCTGTTTGCAAGGCAGAAATAGAGACACAGATGTAGAGAACAAATAAATGGACACCAAGGGGGGAAAGCGGGGTGGGGGTGGGATGAATAGGACGATTGGGATTGACATATATACACTAATATGTATAAAATTGATAAGTAATAAGAACTGCTGTATAAAAAAATAAATAAAATTCAAAAAATATATATATATATAATTTTGTTTAAAAAAGGGAAAACAACACATTTAGGTGTCCTTGTAATACTGAAATGCTAGGTATCTTAGACTAAAAATGAGTCATTAGAGAACTGAAATAAACAAGAGTTCTTAAATTTTTTAAAATAGCACTTTACACTTTAAAAAATCAATTTTACCTATAGGAATTTATTCTCTAGGTATACTCACACCAGTGTGCATTGACACCATTAACCAAGTGAGCCCTTATTAGTCTAAATAAAGTTTTATGAGAATATAGCCTCATCCATTCATTTATATATTCTCTACGGCTGCTCTACAATGGCAGACTTGAATAATCTAGATAGAGATTGTGTGTATTCCAAAGCCTAAAATATTTATTATCTGGTCCTTTATGGAAAAAATTTGCTAACCCCTGGTCTAAGCCAGTGGCTCTTGAACTTGAGAGTGCATCAGAATTACCTGAAGGACCTATGAAAATAGATTGCATTGTCCACCCCAGAGTTTCTGATTCTGTAGGTCTGGATAGGACCTAAAAATTTGCATTTTCAGTTCTTTCTAATGATCCTGAAATTACTGTTTGCAGGCTAGCGCGTATTCTTTGTCCTCTCTGAGCTGGTTATAGAAGATTCTCAATCCAAATGGCAGGTGTAATCTAGGGCAGCATGTGTAATGCAGCATTGCTTTGCCCACCACGCACTGAGCTCTCTGCCCAGCACTGGGGTTGAGGTTGTAGCTTTCACTTTGTCTTATCATAAGCCATTTAATCCTCTCTCCAGGTATTTGGTATTACTTTTAAATGCAGAAGCTACTTACTGGGTGAAAGGGAGAGCCATAGAACCTGGAAAAGAATAAGATCTGGGTTCCACTCTCGAGTCCACTGTGTCCTTGGATAAGCCAGTTTACCTTGCTGAAGCCCTGGAGTAATAAAATGCTCTTACCAACTTTACACGGCTATTGCGAGAATTAAATGGGAAATTCTACGCAAACAATTTCATCAATGTTAATATTTCATGGACTAAAGTTATACTGTTATTGCGTACTATTGTTAGTAACTTATTGTATTATAACATTTCTGTTATTGATAACCCTAGCGGTTTGAAGCAGATGTTACTATGAGCAGAGAAAAAGGCTTTGCCCAGAAAGAATTAATAAACATTAAATAAAACATTAATAAAATCCATCTCTGATTAAAAGAAAGAGCTTTCACTCAGTAACTAGCTTCAGACATTATTCTTCATTCAAAGGTAAATGTTTGTCTTCATTCTTGGCAGAAAATAAAAGCGCACAGGACAGGCAAGTGGTATTGATAGATTCGACATGTCAGCCTGGAAGCCCAAGCAAACACTGGCTGTATCCCTGCCCAGAGCCTCTCCTCAGTCCTTGGGTTCCATTCCCATTGGAAGCCAGCCTCCAATGTCATGCCAGCCTCTGAGCACCTCCAGGCGGTCCAGTGCCTTCTGCTGAATTGCTCCAGGAGGACCCGAGGCACTAAGAACACCTGCCCACGTAGGAGAACCTCAAGGAACTACTGCCAGTCTGCTCCAAGCTACAAAGAGCCATTAGCTGATAATGACCCTTGGAACAGACACCAGTCGTTTTGGACATCAATGCGCTGCTGCGTGGCAACCCAGCACAGCTCAGCACAGTCCCCTGCAGCCACCCACCTCCCCAGAGGCACCTGAGATGATGTTTGCTGGCTGGTTGATCTTATGAATGTCTTTTCTCCAGACTCACTGCCGTACTTCTTGGGGACCTTAGCCAGAGGTGGAGCTCTGCCTATCTGCTTCATGTTTGCTCTTTAGCTGTTATTTCAAGGTCAACTTAACTCACTGGCAGCCAAGCCCCAGGTTACGCATCAGGCTGGCATATGCTGCTGGAGTCCTGAGTCAAAGCACAGAGCTTGCTTGGCTCTCCCTCGCCACACTCCCCAAGGTATAGATCCGCTTCTTCCAATGTTTGTGGCCTCCCAGCAATTCCTCCCTATGCCCAGCTCACACAGAAGACAGGTGATCCTCCTTGAGAGCTCTCGGCTCATGCCGAGAAATTCAAATCTCGACAGCATGTACTAAGGAGGCCCAGAGCTCACTGGAGCTATTAACTGCCTTGGGAAAACAGGTGTTATCTAATCCACATGGAGGTAGAGCCTCCTGATCCAGCCTTTTTAGGAAGTTTTATGCCTCCGGAAGTGAGAATGCAGATGGATTCGTCCTTTGGAAGCGCTAACAAGATTGCTTCTGTGTTTGGGTTCGTCCTGACAAGGCCAGAAAGCTCAGTCGGGCTTCGATTCAACAGTGTGTGTTTCTCCCCGCGGAATGAGCGAGTGAGAGGTAAGTCCGGTTCCTGGTCTGCCACCAGCTTACTTTCGGTTCTCACATAAGTCACATAACCTCTCTGGGTCTTGGTTGCCTCTAAATAAAAGAAGGAAGAAGTTGCATTACGATTTGTAAGGCTCCTTTGAGTGCCAAGGTTTTATGATTCTCTTGAATTCCAGGTATGCCATTCCTGCCACCTCCGTATACACACCACACACACACACACACACACACACACACACACACACACACACACGCTCATAGAGAATGCAAACAATTTTTTAATATGAATCCAAGCAAAATGTAATAAGAAAAGTAAATTTGCTGTCAACATTTGCATAATATATTCTCAAGCCAAGCAGAAATGGCTTTTGGACTGTTTGCTGTTTTGAATTATCTGCACCACCGTAGCCCTGCATTTGTGCAGATAATTGGGAGGTGGCTGTATGTGGGAGAAATACACGGTTGTCACACATGGATCACATCACAGTAGTAGTTCTCAGAGTTTGGGTTAACGTGAGTAACTCAGTTGGTGGGGCCCAAGGGAGAGCATGAGTCGGATCTCTGTAGTTTTTTTTTTTTTTTTTTTTTTTTGTGGTACGCGGGCCTCTTACTGCTGTGGCCTCTCCCGTTGTGGAGCACAGGCTCCGGACGCGCAGGCTCAGCGGCCATGGCTCACGGGCCCAGCCGCTCCGCAGCATGTGGGATCTTCCCAGACCGGGGCACGAACCTGTGTCCCCTGCATCGTCAGGGGGACTCCCAACCACTGCGCCACCAGGGAAGCCCTCTGTAGTTTTATATAGAGAAAAATCTCTTTTCAGATGTCCCTAATTGTACCCCTGATCTTAAAAGGAAGAAAGAGAGTAAAAAGTGCATGCATTCACTAAATTCTGAATCAGTAGACTCTTGCATTCGTGAGTTGTGGTTTGTGAACAGAGTAACTCCACAGGCAGGTAAGGTGATTTGTCATTTCGCTGAGACAAGAGTTTGGATCACCTGTGCTGGGTGACGAGTAACAGGAAGAAGGCCTACACCTGGCTGCACCGACCCACCAAGCAACCGTTCAGCATCTCTGTCCTTCTCATAGGCAGCAACTTACTCAAGTGCTGTAAAAAGTGATTTTACTCTGACACTTCAATAAAGTGAAAAAGGCTATCAGTTTATCTGTGAAGATATGTAAAGAGAACAGGTGATTTGGAATGCAACTTGGAAGAAAGCCCAAGGCCTGTGCAAACGTTCCCGTTCACTTGGATACAGAAATGTGAACAAGTCCTTGTGGAGAAGGTCTCGGGGGCCACTGAGGTAGAACCAAGAAGCTGTCTCAGGAGCTCAAAAGGGCAGGTTTTCGGACAAATACAACAAATTACTACTCTACAAAGCACGTAGTAAAGGAATGAAACATGTTGCCCCTGAAGGTGATATAGGCTGAAAATAGAAGTAGGTTCGAAAACTGCTTTGGATAAATTCACTTATAAATCTACAACAGAGAGTTTCCTTTGTAATAGGAAAGCTGGGTGTACTTGACACTTGACAGAGAATAGCTATGCACTCGCACAAAGCATACTTTGACACTGCTGCTATCCTTCAGCCATTGAATGGTAGGCAGTTACAAAAAAATTGATATGCATTATCTTATTTAATCCTCACAGGTATATCATATTAAGTAGTATTATCCCCTTTTCAGAAAAAAGAAAACTGAGTATTGTACAAACCTCCTGGGTTGACTGTTCACACAATGTCTCCCCCATATGACCACATATATATCATATGATCCCTCCCCCTCACCCCATTGTCTACTGATACAGGGGTGCCCCTGACCCATCCTAAGCTGGGCCCAATACATCTTCTCTCCCAGAAACGTGAAGTAAGAGTATACAGATATAGAGTGTGCCCATTAATGGCAGAAATTCAGTTAAAGAACATATCCTTGGAAAAACTGGACCGAGCTTCCATTGCTGATGGGAATGTAAAATGGTGCAGCAGCTATGGAAAACAGTTTGGCGGTTCTTCCAAAAGTTAATCATAGAATTACCATATGATCTGGCCATTCTACTCCTAGGTCTATACCCAAAAGAATTGAAAACAGGGACTCCAGACAGATACTTATGCATCAATGTTCACTGCAGCCTTATTTATAGTACTCAAATAGTGGAAACAACCAAAAAGTCCCTTTTACAGATAAGGAAACTGAGGCACAGAGAGGTCAGATATTCAGACCATGGTCACATAGGTGAAAAATGGTAGAACCAGGATTTGAACGCAGACTGCCTGGTTCCAGAATCTGTGTTTTAAACCACTGCACACCACTGTTAGAAGGGTCGTGCATGTTTCACTTCACCCAATCATCCCCAACACTCTCTACTGTCTGAGCTCCAGTTCTGTTCTCATTTACGTCAACCTGTCAGACTTCTGTGGACTTTTGAATTTGCAACCTTAGCAGTACATATTTTGCGAGGGAAAACCCAGCCTATAAATTCAGCATTTTCCTTATAAACTCCCAGGATACTTATCGCACCACCAAATTACTAAACCCTGGAACTCCAAGCAAAATAATTTCATACATTTATCCACATGCAATAATTTTGCAATTTTTACCATCACTTATTATAGTCAATTACCCACCATCTCCCAATTTCCTGTGGATTTTAAAAACACTGTTTCTTTTTGGTCAATAGTTCGACAAATAGTTGTGTTGCTATGTGTTAAGGCCAGCACAGTTTGGCAGGTTAAAACCCTCTAGGCATAGAAGTTCAAAGACGCTGATAGAACGAGGCAAAGGGAAGCATTATGGGGCCTGGGACCAGGCAGCAGAATGATGTGAGATGATGTGGAGGAAAGCAGATGTATTCAGAAGAGAAAAAATTACCTGAGCAGAGGCAAGTTATCTAGAGAAACTTGAAAGCAGACAGCAAATGCTGGGCGGGGCGGGGGCCGGATATTTTCACTTGGTTTGAAAGCTCAGGGAGAAGGAAAAGAGGGGCAGGAGATGAGGAGCATACCGCTTAGGTTGATAAGTAGCTGAGAAATTCATCTTCCGGTTGGAACGGGAGGTAGGAGAAGTGGTTCCTGAAAAGGGCAGGAAAGGACCTTGTTACATTTCCAGGAATGAACAGAAAAAGAAAAGGAAGAGAAAGGATAGATAGTGGACATTGATTGCTTGTGCATACTCCAAACTCTCTCCCCTTCCTCTGGTCACAACACCACTCCCAGTCTCTATAGTTCTGTGAGACTGACCGCCCCCAGCAGGTCCAGAAATTTGCATGTGATGCAAGCATGGCCAGTCATTTTCCATTTGCTGATGAAACTGATTAATTAGTTCAGTGACGGGTATGCAGTTCGATCCTGGGATTTTCAATGGAATTATTGGGAAAGATAACCTCTTGCAGATACTTCTAGCTATTAATATAAGGAAGATAGATGCTTGAAGCTGCTGGGAGCTCCCATATGGAGAACATCTTCTTGAAAATGATGTTAACACAGATGAAAAAGAAGAAGAAAACTGAGTTCTAATGATTTGATGTGGTTTGAGCCCCTGGACCCAGCCATACCTGAAGGTCTGCACTTTTCCAACATAAGAACCAGTAAGATCCTTTTGTGCTAAAGTCAGTTTGAGTTAGATGTCTGTCACTTGCAACAACTATCAAAATACCTTGGTTTCTTTCTTTATACTCAAATTATAATCCACAGCTAATCATCTAAGATGTGATAGAATATAAACCCTTAAAAATTAAGAGAGAGGAAGCGAGAGAAGGAGTCTTGGTTAGTATAGAATAAAAGGAGAGAGAAATTGTGTCGAAGGATATGTACGCCAGAACTAGCAAGAGAAAGGTGTTGCTGGGAAAGAAAACGGGAAGCCCCTGTCTGAACCTCATGGGTTTGTGGAAGCAGGTTGGGTTGAATGAGCCCTGGTATTCACTCCCTTCCCGGTTTGAATGCTCAGGTCCCTACACTCTAGAGGGCAGAGTCTGTATTATGTAGAAGATGTGGCTGAGGAAGAGCACTGGAGGGAGTAAAGGCTTTGGACATAAGACTTCGTGCTTCAGATGCAAGAGCTTTGCCTCTCCGGGGTATGGCGATATATGTTTCTGGTGGTGTCATACCAGCCATCTTCCGGGTTGGTGCTCTGGCCATTTAATCAATGACTTTTCTTAGAATTTCTTTTAGTCTTCATGGCCTCTCAAGGCCTTTCCCATTATTTTCTTCTTCCCACCTTCCCCTTCCTTTGGTCCAATGTCTTTATATTCTATTTTTACAGTTTTTTTTCACTCTTCTCTTCCTCAGGTGAGTTCAAAAGAGGAACTTGAGATTGTCATCCTTCCTTATTTTTTATTTTATTGGGTTTTGATTAATATATATGGAATGAGGTCACACCCTTCACTTAGAATTTCTGGCAGAGTGATGAAAGTGTATATAATCCTAACCCCTAAACTAAAATGCTATGGACTAGGACCAATTACCTGTCAACATTATTTAACATATACATATATAAGTTAGAAAGATAGGTTTCTCAAGTGTTATAGACAGCTTTAATTTAATCACCAGGAAGGGTCTTAAGTGAGCCCTGATTTCCACAGTTGAATCTTTTAATTTAAAACTATATATACATATATATATATATGTTTTTTTTTTAAAGGTTGAGAATATGGGGTACCGTTGTTTTCTCATTTTGATCCAAGAGTTTCAGGAGAACACTTTTCTTAGTAGGTTTTATCTTTACCTAAGATAAGCCTTACTTATTCCTATTCCAGATGGCACTCAGTATCATAACTGCAAGCCATATTTATAGGATCCCCTTGATTTTTAGGTCTATGTCAGTGTAACTATTGACATGTCAAAAGTATTTGTGTCATCATTGCTTTTTCCATGTCCCACATCCATCCCTCATTTCTCAATTTCTTTCTCTCTCTCTCTTTCTCCCTTTATCTTTCAACGTTTCTTGAAGGCCAATGATGTCCCAGCATTGTCAACTCTGAAATGACACTAAAATGTCCCTTGCAGTTAAATTACAACCATTTGTGTTCCCTATCATTTGACTTAATCCACTGAGGGAATAGCTTTTAATTTCATTGCTGGAATTTTCCTTCGCTTCTGATTTCCCCAGGGGATTGTGTTAAGCAAGGGAAAAAAAAAATTAGTCTTCTTTTTTCCTCCTAAGATCTCAGTGAGTTTGAGGGCTGATATACATCATTGAAGTTTGCTATTAACATTAAGTTAGTTAATTACAGCAAGTCAACATGCTGTGATGATGGAAGAGAAAAAGAATAGCCCGTCAGTCAGAGGAGCCTCTCAACGATTTTGCCATCATCTGGGGATATTGAAATTGATGGGTCTGAGCTCATCAATCAACCCAATATAGCACCTAGCTCTGACTGAGAAATAGTATCTAGAGTTTTAAGGAAGTTAAAAGCCAGAGGGTCTGGGGTGGGTTGCATCATGTCACACTTGAACAAAGAACTATTTCCATGTCCCGCACTTGTCACCAGCACCAGGACAAACTCGGCCATATTCTCTACACGCCATACTCTTCGTGCCTCATGTCTTTCCTGACTGTTCCATTGCTGACATCTTCAGCTTTGTCCCTGAAACCTGTGACTTGACCACCTTAATTACAAGTGGCCCTGATGGGGTAGGCTCATTGTCCCAGCCTCTGTGTCCACCAGTAGGCTATAGCACCAGCCCAGTCATTCTGCTGCAAGCCAGGACCCTCGCCTGCAGGTAGAGAGCACCCACCGAGCTAGGTGACTGGGACCAGGTGGCAGAGCTTAGCCCCAGCCTCAGTTGATTTTTGCACTCTGGGGCTGCTTTGAATCATTAACTCTGAATATCAGCGAAGAGTTGGAAGACAGTTGTAGAGGAGGTAGATGGAAAGCCGCTCTCCTGTAGGCCTTGTCTGTCACCAATTCCCTTCTCCTTCCCTCTCCTTCTTCCTCCAGTTACTTAATTTACTTTCACTTCATTTCATGCAAATGGGTATTCAGAGCTTCTTCAATTGCACCAGGAGTCCTGGACTGAAGTCGGGCTGCTGCAAAGAGAGATATATAACCCCACCCCGCCTGCAGGTCAGCACTGTGGCAGCTCCATAATGGTCATTCTATCAAAAAAGATTTTTCTAATCTCTTTACCAACCTGCTCTAAGCATTCCCTCAGACTTGAAGTTTCTCTTTGTCTTCATCTGCATACACTTTGTCTCCTTAATAAAGAGCGCCAGCAGCCTGGAGCAGTTAATTTTTCCAACCTGACCTCTTTCAGTGATAGCTCTCTCTTAAAATTACCATGCATCATTTTCTCTGAATAAAACTGAATATTAAGGAAGAACACAGAGAGGCTTTAGACCAAACAGGATGACAGTATTTCATCCACAGAGACAGAGGGTGTTGAAATGCTCTATGGTGGTGCACTGAGAAAATTTCTTTCCGCTCACACCTCTGTGAAGCCCAGAGCTGTGTCTAACAGGCTTTTGGTGCCACGTTTAGCATACATTTACACTCTCACAGCTCCTATAAGGGGATCTAGTTTCAAAACAAAGTCAGCCTGGATGGACCACCTTATCAGTCTGAACCTATGAAATCTGATTTCTTTCCCAGCTGCTAGAGATTCAGGTAATGGTTATTTACGTAGAAATTTGGCGAATGTCTGACGAACACAGTGATGCTTGTATGAAGTCCTGTTTGCAAAAGATGGCAGTAAAAGGTTTATGTGAGCATTTCCCAGCCTTTCCTCCTAAGATGACCCTGGTTGAGGTTTTAGACAAGACGGTGCAATGCCTGAGCCAGGAGTGAAATGGTGACACTGACTGTCCCACTGAGGGTTGAATGCTTCAGGAAGTAGAGCATTATTTGTATCAACTGTATAACTGCTCCACAAACTCATGGTGGCTGTGCAAAGAGGTTCGCAGTTCTTTTGCTTTCTCCATTATTATTTGCCCTACAGCAAAGCTTTCCCTTAGGCTTATCGGCAGAAAGTCCAGGATTTCACTCTTGAAGTTCACCCTGATATTTTGAATGATCGATGGACACTAAAGGCTTAATCCCTGGGGAGAGGGTGTTGGAGACGGTGGTGACAGCCCACAGTAAGGGGCCAGCTTACCAGCACATGCTACAATCCTTGAGGTCCTTCCTCCCACCTTTCCCCTGTGTTTCCCTTCTAGAGCTATCTTGCTTCTCTGTCAACTTCTCTGCCCCTTCTCAGAGACAACCCCTATACTAAGAAGGGTTGCCCATGAGCTGCCTCGTCCCCTTCCTCATGCCACAGGGGGTCCCCTCTTAAATATACAGGTGGTCTGCTCAAGTGAATCTTCCTTGATAAGCCAGAACAGTCTCCCCTGGAAAGGTTGTCACTTTAAGTACCACTGTCGATGGATACTGTATAATCTCTATTTTTTAGGTACACTAATCCTATCAAATCACTTGCACATGGTCATTTCTTAGCTCCCGATGCAAATGTAGGACTGAAAACCTCCCCAAACTAACCCAAGTGTCACAAATCCACAATCTTATGACAAAAGATAAGATGCTTCCTTTTTTTTTTTTTTGCGGTACGCGGGCCTCTCACCGTTGTGGCCTCTCCCGTTGCGGAGCACAGGCTCCGGACGCGCAGGCTCAGCGGCCATGGCCCACGGGCCCAGCTGCTCAGCGGCATGTGGGATCTTCCTGGACCGGGGCACGAACCCGCGTCCCCTGCATCGGCAGGCGGACTCTCAACCACTGTGCCACCAGGGAAGCCCAAGATGCTTCCTTTTTTGTTAAAACCCCGAATTGTCACACCACCGAGTCCCGCTTGGGCGACCTCAGGAACCCCGTAGTTTCTCCTGGGAGGCCCCCTCAGTGCTCGCCTCCTGAGGGCAGCCAGGAGACAGAGAAGTCATTTGCCCTGGAGGCCAACCAGCCAGCCAACAGCAATGGGACCTGTTGAGTCTCCTGCTGGCCTGGAGTCTCCCATCTCTGTTCTCTGCCATCAGGCCCAGTGGACTGCCAGGAGAGGCAGCCAGCCACGTGACTGCCTGGGTCTCAGAGGGGTACAGCTCTTTGTGTCTGAAGCCATTTCACCATGGAGGTCTCAGGTGCTGGGAAGGCTGGGTGAGAAGTCCACGGGCTCTGCTCCAAACCAGCACTATCCTCGGACAGCCAATCCACCCATGCTATGTCCAGCCACGAGCCCAGATTTCCTCTTCTTTTGTGGTATCCTCTCTCAGGGACCCAAATGTTCTGCAGTCTAGCCCTAGGCTGGAGGACTATCTACCACACATGGCTTTATGTCTTTCATACTCAGAAGGAAGGGGATAGGGTCTAATATATTTTCCCCAAGTAGCTCTACCACCTCTTGTTTCTGAATGCAAATAGAGGAGAATGAGGGTGGGGAAATCACACCTCCATCTGGCAATGGTCCAACACCCGCACTTAATCCACCCCCCTGCACCACCCACAGTCAAGCTCCAATTCTGGCCAAGCCTAAAATGATATTTTACATGATGACACATTAACACATGATGGTAACGATACACTTCACTTACGCTGCCCGTTGTATTTTTTTTCATATTGCTGCTGTAACAAATTACCCCAGACTTGGTGGCTTAAAACAACACCAACTTATTATCTTACAGCTCTAGAGGTCAGAAGTCCAAAATCAGTCTCACTGAGCTAAAGTCAAGGTGTTGGCAGGGCTGGTTGCCCAGGAGGCTCTGAGGGGAGGATTATTTCCTTCTCTTTTTCAGCTTCTAGAGGCTGCCTACACAGCTTGGCTCAAGACGCCTTCCTCAAATCACTCCACCCTCTTGCTTCTGTCAGCACATCTTCCACTGCTGGCTCTGATCTCCTGCCTCCAGAGCTCTTACAGAGGACACTTGAGACTATATCAGGCCCACACGTGTAATACAAGACAATCTCCCATTCTCAAGATCCTTGACTTAATCAAAACTTCAAAGGCCCTTTTGCTATATAAGGTCACATATTCACAGCTTCCAGGAATTAAGACAATCTTTCGGGGTGCCCATTATTCAGGCTACCACACATTCTGTTTTTTTTCAAGAACATTCTTAGATAAATTATCTCATGTAATGCTTAAGACATCCTTGAGAGGTGGGTTATTATTTCTATATTACAATAGAGGAAATTATAGAGGCTGAGGCTGAACTGTCCAATATGGTAGCTACTATTTTTCACATGGCTATTGAGCCCTTGAAATGCGGCCAGTTCAAAGTGAAACATGCTAATAGCGTAAAATTCACACTGGATCCTGATGACTTAGTATGGAAAGAAGAATGTAAAATATCTCATGGATAATTTAAAAACATTGATTATGTGTTGACATGATAATATCTTGGCTATACTGAGGTAAGTCAATAAAATATCATTATTTAAATGAATTTTACCTGATTTTTTTTTCAAACTTTTAAAACGTGACTACTAGAAAATTTTAAATTGCATATGTGACCAGCCTCCTATTTCTAATGGGCAGCACTGGGATAAGATCACATATTTAGTAAGTGGCCACGCTGTCTTCTAACACCTCTCCCGGTATCCTATGTCCTACATACCAGGAAAGAGTAGAAAAACGTAGGTTTTGGAGTCTAAGAGACCTGGATTCAAATTCTGACTCTCTCACTTACAAGGAGTGTTTACTCATGTTGCTGAGCTCCAACCTGCAAATTTGAAAAAGAGGATAATAAGGCCCACATGGTAGGATTGTTGTGAATAGTAAATGGACAACACATGCAAAGGATTCAACATAGAAACTAGAATACAGTTGGTGACATATAGTTCCCATTCCTGTCTTGCTTTTCCTTTATTAAGCAGTCTCCATAAGCAAATAGGCAAATAATAATAATCTGAAAGATGATTAATTACAGGAAATTGTCACACATAAAACTTTTCTTATCCATATTAAACCAGGAAAATCTGCAATTTTTACAACAGATTTGACTCCAGGCACCTGTGGGATGATATCTTTATACAATGTCTGCATCTCCATAAGCAGATTAGTTTCCTCCATGGATGCAGAAGTAATAGGGCCTGTAGATACCAATAATTTTTTTTAAGTTTTAATTCAAACAAAGGATATAATAGATTATGGTTAATTATAGTCACCATGCTGTACATTAGATCCCCAGAACTTAATCATCTTATAGCTGGAAGGTTGTACCCTTTGACCAACATCTTCCCTTTTCTCCCACCCCCTAGCCCCTAGCAACCACCACTCTAGTCTCTATTTCTTTTAATTCAGCTTTTTACAAATTCCACATATAAATGTGAACTTACAGTATTTGTCTTTCTCTGACATTTCATTTAGCATAATGCCTTCAAGGTCTATCCATGTTTCCACAAAAGCCAGGATTTCCTTCTTTTTTGGCTAATATTCTATTCTATATATATATACCACATTTTCTTTATCCATTCATCCATTGATGAACATCTGAGTTGTTTCCATGGCTTGGCTATTGTGAATAATGTTGCGATGAACACTAACTTTGAGATAGTGATTTCATTTCCTGCACATGTATACCCAGAAGTGAAATTGCTGAATCATATGGCATCTCTATTTTTAATTTTCTGAGGAACATCCATACTGTTTTCCATAGCGGTTGCACCAATTTACATTCCCACCAGTAGTACACAGGGTTCCCTTTTTTCCACAGCCTTGCGAACACTTATTGCCTCTTGTCTTTTTGACAGTAGCCATTCTAACAGGTGTGAAGTGATATCTCCTTGTGGTTTTGATTTTCATTTCTCTGATGATTAGTTATGTTGAGCATCTTTTCATGTACCTGCTGGCCATTTGTTTGTCTTCTTCGGAAAAATGTCTATTCAAGTCCTTTGCCTGTTTTTTAATCATATCCTTTTTCTCTTTTGTATGAGTTTCTTATGTATTTGGATACTGACCCCTTGTCAGGTAAATGGTTTGCAAATATTTTCTCCCATTCCATAGGTTGCCTTTTTATTTTGCTGATTGTTTCTTTTGCTGTGCATAAGCTTTTTAGTTTGACAGGGTCCCATTTGTTTGTTTTTGCTGCTTGTGCTTTAGATGTCATATCCAAAAAATTGTTGCCGAGACCAGTGTCAAAGAGCTTTTTCCCGATGTTTTCTTCTAGAAGTTTTACAGTTTCAAATCATAGATTTAAGTCCATAATCCATTTTGAGTTAATTTTTGTGACTGATGTAAGATAGGGGTCCAACTTCATTCTTCTGCATGTGGTTATCCAGGTTTCCCAGCACAAGTTACTGAAGAGACTATCCTTTCCCCCATTGAGCCTTCTTGGATCTCTTGTCGAATATTATTTGATTGTACCTGCATGGGTTTATTTCTGGGATCTGAATTCTGTTCCATTGGTCTGTGTATCTATTTTTATGCCAGTATGGTAAGTTTTTCATTACTGAAGTTTTGTAGAAAAGTTTGAAATCAGGAGTTGTGATGCCCCCAGCTTTATTCTTCTTTCTCAGGATTGCTTTGGCTAGTGGAGGTCTTTTGTAGTTCCATACAAATTTTAGGACTTTTTTTTTTGCTTTTTCTGTGAAAAATGACATTGGAATTTGGATAGGGATTGCATTGAATCTATAGATGGCTTTGGGAAGTATGGGTATTTTAACAACAGGAATTCTGATCCATGAGCATGGGATATCTTTTCATTTATGTCTTCAATTTCTTTCATGAATGTCTCATAGTTTTCAGTGTACAGATCTTTTACCTCCTTGGTTAAATTTATTCCTATGAATTTTATTATTTTTGATGCTATTGTAAATGGGATTGTTTTATTTCTCTTTCAGATAGTTCTTTGTTAGTATATAGAAATACAACTGATTTTTGTATGCTGATTTTGTATCCTGCAACTTTACTGAATTTGTTTATTAGTTCTAGTAGCTTTTTGGTGGATCTTTAGGGTTTTCTGTATATAAGATCATATCATCTACAGAGACAATTTTACTTCTTCCTTTCTGATTTGGATGCCTTTTACTTCTTTTTCTTGACTAATTGCTCTGGCTAGGACTTCTAGTACTATGTTGAATAAGAGTGGTGAGAGTGGGCACTCTTGTCTTGTTCCTAATCTTAGAAGGAAAGTTTTCACCCTTTCACCACTGAGTGTGATATTAGCTGTGGTTTGTCATATATGGTCTTTATTATGCTGAGGTACATTCTTTCTATACCCAATTTCTTGAGAGTTTTTATCATAGAAGTATACTGAATTTTGCCAATTTCTTTCCCTACATCTATTCCCTACATAATTGAGATTATCATATGATTTTTAAATAAATTTATTTTATTTTTGGCTGTGTTGGGTCTTTGTTGCTGCATGCGGACTTTTCTCTAGTTGCAGCAAGCAGGGGCTACTCTTTGCTGCAGTGCACGGGCTTCTCATTGCAGTGGCTTCTCTTGTGGAGCACAGGCTCTAGGCACACGGGCTTCAGTAGTTATGGTGCAGTAGTTGTGGTGCACGGGCTTAGTTGCTCCGCAGCATGTGGGATCTTCCCGGACCAGGGCTTGAACCCATGTCCCCTGCATTGGCAGGCAAATTCTTAACCAGTGCACCACCAGAGAAGCCCCAATCATATGATTTTTATCTTTCAATTTATGAATGTAGTATACCACATTTATTAATTTGTGGATGTTGAAACATCCTTTTTTTCTTGGTAAGTCTAGGTAAAAGTTTGTCTATTTTGTTTACCTTTTCAAAACACCAACTCTTAGTTTCATTGATCTTTTATTTGGGCGTAGTTTTTGTTCTTGGTTTTCTAGTTTTTGAGGTATAAAGTTATGTTGTTTATTTGAGATCTTTTTAAAAAATTTTATTGATTTTATTTTTATTTATTTTTGGCTCTTGTTGGGTCATCGTTACTGCACGCGGGCTTTCTCTAGTTGTGACAAGTGGGGGCTACTCTTCGTTGCAGTGCACAGGCTTCTCATTGCAGTGGCTTCTCTTGTTGCAGAGCACGGGCTCTAGGTGCGCAGGCTTCAGTAGTTGTGGTTCGCGGGCTCTAGAGAGCAGGCTCAGTAATTGTGATGCACGGGCTTTGTTGCTCTGCGGCATGTGGGATCTTCCCAGACCAGGGCTCGAACCCATGTCCTCTGAATTGGCAGGCGGATTCATTTGGTCTAAGGTATAGTTCCAGTCCAATTGTTCCTTATTGATTTTCTATCTGGATGATCTATCCATTGTTGAAAATGGGGTATTAAAGTCCCCTTCTTTTATTGTATTGTTGTCTATTTATCCCTTCAGATCTGTTAGTATTTGCTTAATATGTTTAGGTGCTGCAATTTGGGGTTGCTGCAATGTAAACTATATTTACAATTGTTATATCCTCTTGATGAATTGACCCCTTTATCATTATATAATGACCTTCTGTGTCTCTTGTAACCAATTTTGACTTATAGTCTATTTTAAGACCTAGACTTTTTTTTTTTTTTGTGGTATGCTGACCTCTCACTGTTGTGGCCTCTCCCGTTGTGGAGCACAGGCTCCGGACACACAGGCTCAGCGGCCATGGCTCACGGGCCCAGCCGCTCCATGGTATGTGGGATCCTTCCGGACCGGGACACGAACCCGTGTCCCCTGCATCAGCAGGCGGACTCTCAACCACTGCGCCACCAGGGAAGCCCAAGACCTAGACATTTTGTGTTGCTGGGTTTTTTTGTTTGTTTGTTTGTTTTGCTTGTTTGTTTATTTGAACCTCAGGTCCAGATGGTTATATTGATTATACTCCTTTGTTCATTGTACGCTGTCAACATTGGTTAGATTTGTTTTTCAAATCCTGGAACTCAAAGAAGTGTCTTTCATTACTATATTCTTCTTCTTAGAACCTCCGTTCTGCCTGACTATTCATTAACTATAGGATAATCATATTCACAGAGAGCAAATAACTTTGTATAGAACAAAGGAACTCTTTATTCTCAAATGCTAAGTCGTAGGATAAGGTACTTGAGTGAACTTTGACTCTAAAGGAAAATTTTTTATGTGTGTGTTACAATATGGAAAACGATAATGCAAATTTCTTCTTGTTCTAACAACCATGCTGACATGTTGAATCTTTTGATTCTGGTGGCTTGTGGACTGAAATGAATAATGTAAATCTGATCCTACTCTGTCTCACTTCTATAGCACCCTTAAGTGACTCTTGAAGAGCAGAAATGGGCGATCCAATTCCTTTTTAGTAGCAACTATATAACTCCTTCCCATTCCCTGGAACTCATACCTGTATATTATACAAATGAGCTGGCTGCATTCTCTCCTCCCATAGCAAACAGGAATATAAGCATCCTTTTATTTGGCAATGCCATAATCTTACTCTCTTTAGCAATCATCCTAAAGCAAATAATCCCATTGACTAACCACTATCAAAAAGAAAAGCCTAAAATTAATTGTGCCAATTTCAAAATAGTCACCATGGATATAGGTACTCCAGTTTCCAGACTAAACAACTTTGTTATTTAATTTAGTTACCAGGAGATATTTTAGTTATCCAAAGCTGTTTCCTGAGAAAATTTTTGGCACTCTTTGCATATACACCTGAATCCTACCCAAGCTACAAATGGAAAGACCTGCTATTTAGGCAAGAATATAAATCAAGCTTCTTAGTTTAAATAAATCTTAGTTTTCATAATAAAACTTCAGCTTTGCCATCAGCACGTCAGACACATACAGCACATGAATCTTCTATCAACAATGTGAACAATCTATGCTTTAGGTCTCAAGTTACCTGCCATTCATTGTCTGTTAATTTCCCACCTGAGATAACTGATAATTAAAAAGAATTTTCTAAAAAGCATACCTAAAGTGGTATTCCTCTAGCCTAAATTCTCCTCTAGCCTAAGTTTTATCCTCATGCCAAGTCAAAAACTAACAAAGAACATTCCTATGATAAGCTTCTTTAAGCTACTTTTGAGAAAAACCTTAACAAATCCATGACTTAACATCCTCCCCTTGGTACTTATCAAGGATATACTGATAACTTTCTTTATAAAAATGTTGCTATATCTCAAATAAAATTGAAGATATTTAAATTCATTATATCAGTTGCATATCTCCATGGCAGATAAATTCATTTTAGAATTTGATTGCAGGAAAATCCTTTTAAGTTGGTATATTTAATTTAATAGGTAGTGAAGACTTCCTGTCATTATATTTCTTACCTCAGCTTCCAGGGAGCTCAGAACTATGTTTTGGGATCTATTGCAGTAGTTTTGCTTAGCCTAAGTTTTTATGACACAGCTGTAATCCACATATTGCTTGGCTCTTATTCTTTTGCTATTGTTTAGTGGTTTTCTGGTATTTTAGTCTTTATTATAAATCACTTCAAATCCTTTGGGCAATAGATAAAATCAAAGTAATATGTAGATAAACTGTATAATTTTTATATCACCACTCTAGGAATTTGATAGAGTATAGTTAGAGGTAGAGAGAGAATGAACTGCCATAGAAAAAGAGAAGGCATAGATAGAGAGAAACAGAATAAAGGTAATTTTCTGCCCAAGAGGAAGAGCAGGACGAAATAATATGACCTAGAGAGCACACTTATTTTCTAAAATGGATTAGAATTTGCACCTACTCTGAATACTGAGCAGATCTCCTACTGCTGCTTTGGGCAAACGGTTAGTGACCTTTTAACAGAAAGAAAAAGACACTAGCTTGGTGACTGATTTTAATTTAAGAATAACTTTTAAAAATTAAGGCTATCTCTAGACATGATTTTTTATCATGGTCTATGTTTGTAGCTTCCTTGCTTGTTCGGGGGGATTTTTTTTCTCTTTCCTCATTTCGCTCCGTGGACTATTCTTAGGCTTGTCATGTCTAAACACTCTTGAGACCACAGGCACAAATGTGTTCAGCAGAGACCCTGTCATCAGCCCATCAGTTCCCTGCCCTGTCTTCTGTGCCAACCCCCCTACTCTCAGGCTTGCAATTCCCAGTCCAGAATGAATTGGCTGGATGGTAAGTGTCTCTGATGTCCCTTCCACCACTTCAGCTGTGGGGTTGGGCTCTTGCCAGTCCACAAACGGATATCAGGCTCAGCTGTTTCAGCCAAAGAGATTGATCCTTTTTAAATAAAATCTGTTGGGGTGAATAACATGACTCTCGGGTGCTCTGACAGGGAAGGGTCATACTAGCAAAGAAATATCAGGCTACATTCAGAGAGGAATTTGTATGGTAGCTCTAGACCTCACCAGGTACAGAAAGGGATCTGAGACAAGTTTTGGAAAAAGGATTGCAATAAGATTAACACTTTTTTATTTTTGCTAATGAGCCAACTGATTTTGTAGCCATAATATTGTAGAACTGAAAAGATACCCACATTAATCAATTTCAGGTTGTATTAAGCGACAGTCTGTGAACGGCCTTTAAATCTAATGCAGAATTGTGTGCATGTGTACAAACATTCATTTTCCTCCAAAAAGGAGTCATAGTTTCAACAAATTTCCAAAGAGGTCAACAATCAAAAAGAGGTTCAGAACCTCTCGCTGATCTAATCCAATGCCCTAATTTCACAGAATCCATCCAATCATAACTCCTCAAGTTGCTGTGCTAAAGCAGAGCTGACAGGTGAGGGATTAGGAGAAATCAATCACAGGAAAGGAACTTCTCTAACAAGACTTTTGATAGTCCTATAGCTTGCAAGGCTAAAAACACCATAAAGGACCAAAAAAAAAGGGGGGGGCTGCACCATCTAGAACAGTAAATACACGTTTTTTCTGATCAGAATATTTCAGGCATGATATTGTCCATGATCATTTTATGTGTTGAGGAGTGTAATTTCTCCAGAGGTTCTGCATCACTTACAGTAGCAGAATCTGAACATAGGAGATGCTGATATCAGTTGGCAACAATTGTCTGGACTCTTGTGAATCTTCCTCTCACCAAGAACAAGGGGATGACTCAACACACTGGTCAATCAGTTCCTTGATTCACACAATACCAATAAAAATCACCTCCACTTTTTCTCAGCCATCTGCTTCCAAGGTCACATCTCTAGATCTTGTCGTCACCTAGCATGTCTCTGTTTCTGAAAGCTTTCGTTTTGTTTTATTTTATTTTTTAAGAGTTTTTATATAATTTTTAAAGGTTACTCTCCATTTACAGTTATCAAAGTTATTACAAAATATTGGCTATATTCCCCATGTTGTACAAATACATCCTTGAGTCTATCTTACACCCAATAGTTTGTACCTTCCACACTCCAACCCCTATATTGCCCCTCTTCCCCCCTCCCCACTGGTAACCACTAGTTTAATTCTCTATATCTGTGAGTCTGCTGCTTTTTTGTTAGATTCACTAGTTTGTTGTATTTTTTAGATTGCACATATAAGTGATATGATACAGTATTTGTCTGAAAGCTTTCATTTTAAAGTTCTCCTCCTGGCAACTACTTTATTCACCCATTATTCCCTCTTTATCTGTCAGTTTACACTTCGACCACTCTACTTCCCTGACCCTTCTATTTTCCCTCACACCCAGCACCTTTGTTCCCCTGCCTCCATTGCTTTATCTTTCCTCAACTCTCTTGTCTCTTTGTTTTCCAGTTCAACCACCTGGCCAGCCAGCACTCCTTGACTGATCCAACTGTCTACCTTCTCTGTTTCTGTATTAGTTTGAGTCCTCCAGAGAATATAGGTCTGTATTCTATGTTCTATATTCTCCCTATATAGAATTATATATATATATATATATATATAAAATTCTCTCTATAATATATTTTCTATTCTATGTATAAAGAATTATATACAATTATATAGCGAGAGCATTTATATTATATAGAATTATGTATTTCATATATATAGAGAGAGACAGAGACAGAGAGAGATAGAGATTTACTTAAGGAATTGGCCTCTTGCAATTATGGAGACTGAGAAGTCCAAGATCTATAGTCCCAAGCCAGAGATCAGGAGAGCCAATGGTGCAAGTTCCAGTCTGAATCCAAGTTTAAAGGCAGGAGAAGACTGATATCCCAGCTTGAAGATAGTCAAGCAGAGTTAGAATTCTTTCTTACTAAGGCTTTTATTCTATTCAGGACTTCAATGAATTGGATGAGGCCCACCCATATAATTTTATTTTTTAAAGTGTTTCGACAGTTTCATTGAGTTATAATTGATATACAGGAAACTACACATATTTAAAGTGTGCAGTTTGCAGAGTTTTACATATGTGGATACCCATGAAACTGTCACCACAATCAAGATGATAAACAAAGCCATCACCCACTAAGAGTTTCCTTGTATTCCTTTGTAATCCCTCTCCCTCCAGCTCTTCCTCCCACACCCTGTCAGTTGCCAGGCAACTACTGATCTGCCTTCTGTCTCTATAGATTCATTTGGATTTTGTAGAATTTTGAAGAAATCAAACCATATAGCATATACCCTTTTTTCTTGGCTTTTTTTCAATCATCATAACACTTTTGAGATCCATCTCTGTTATTGCAAGTATCAGTAGTGAATTACTTTTTGTTGCTGAGTAGTATTCCATTGTATAGGCATAGTACAATTTGTTCAATCAGTCACCTGTTGAACATTTGGGTTTCCAGTTTGGGGTTATTACAGATAATTCTGCTATATACATTTGTATACAAGTCTTTGTATAGACATATGTTTTCATTTTTCTTCAGTAACTACCTAGAAGTCAATGTCTGGGTCATATGGTAGGTGTATGCTTAATTTTTAAGAAACTGCCAAACTCATTTCTAGAGTGGTTGTACCATTTTGCATTCCCACCAGCAGTGTATGTAGTGTGTGTAGTACCACTTACTCCACATCCTCTCCTGCACTTGGTCTGATCAGTCTTTAATTTTAGCCATTCTACGGGGGTATGCAGTGGCATCTCGTAGTTTCAATTTGTATTTTTCTAATGACTAATGATGTTAAGCACTTTTTCATGTGATTATTTGTCACCTATATATCTTCTTTGGTGAAGTGACTTCTCAAAAAATTGCCCATTTTTAATATAACTGCTTCTTATTACTGAGTTTTGACAATTCTTTATATATTCTGGAACTAAATTCTTTACCAGATATGTGATTTTAAAATATTTTCTTCCAGTCTGAGGCTTGTCTTTTTATTCTCTTAACGAAGTTCTTAATTTTGATGAGGGTCTCTCTTTCAAAGTTCTTTAATTTTGATGAAATTTGATGAAATTCAATGTATCCATTTTTTTCTTTTTTCTTTTAATATTTTTGGTGTCACATCTAAGAAATCTTTGTCTAAACTTATAGATATCTTATTGTGGAAGTTCTACAGTTTTTAGTTTTATAGCTATATCTGAAATCCATTCTGAGTTTTTTTTTTTTAATTTGGCCTAAGGTATGGATCTGACTTTGTTTTTGCATATAGTTGTCCAATTGTTACAGAATCATTTGTTGGAAAGACTGTGTTAGCTCCATTGAATTGCTTTTGTGCCTTTGCTGCAGATCAGTTGGCCACATATGTGTGCATCTATTTCTGGATTCTCTAATTTGTTCCATTGATCTATTGATCTATCTTTATGCAAAGACCTCACTGTCTTGATTGCTGTATTTTATAATAAGTCTTGAAATCAGGTAGTGTGAGTCCAAAATTGAACACATTCTCTCTTTTAACCTAGTCTTATTCTTTTATTCTTTATCTCAATGAACTGCGGTGCCATTCATTCCTGCCAGAAACCAGAGCATCCTCTTGGGCTTCTTCTTCCTCCGCCCCTGCAGTTCATCAATTACCAGTACTTCTTTCCACTCTTACTGTGGCTAGTCTCAGCCACTATCATCTTTTCATTAAATATTCAATCTCAGTCTCTCTCTGTGTGTGGCTCTCTCTCTCTAAGCTTTAAAGTTCATGAGGACAGAAATCATGTCTGTCTTGTCACCATTGTATCTTAAGCCCCCTGCACGGGACTCAGTACAAGTAAATCAAATGAACAGATTGATTAGTTAACTTATCACCTGGAATTTTGCAACACAACAAACCAGTCTTTTAATGGGTCTCCTCTAGTCTTGGCCCAGCCAATCCATTCTCCACAATGTAGCTGGAGTAATTCTTATAAGCAAATGTGATCAAGTGCATTTCCTTGTAAACCTCTTCAATGGCCCCTCGTTCCCCTCGAGATAATTTCCAAGTTCCTTAAATTGATTCACCTCCCTCTTTGACCTGGCAATACTTAGTTTTCTTGCCCCAGCTCTCCTCATGCCCACCCCTAACATTATGTTGCATGCTCTCTCTCAGCTTTTCAAAAAAATTTTTTTTTGCGGTACGCAGGCCTCTCACCGTTGCGGCCTCTCCCGTTGCGGAGCACAGGCTCCGGGCGCGCAGGCGCAGCGGCCATGGCTCACGGGCCCAGCCGCTCCGCGGCACGTGGGATCTTCCCGGACCGGGGCACGAACCCGTGTCTCCTGCATCGGCAGCCGGACTCTCAACCACTGCACCACCAGGGAAGCCCTCTCTTTCAGCTTTTGATTTTAGTGCATGCTGTGTGCCCTCTTGGACCAATGTTTTACCCTCCCTCTTTCCTCTTCCCTTCTATCAGGCTAATTCCTAGCCATCCTTCATACTTAAGCTGTGATGTTATCCATGAATCCAGCACACCAGGGATCAATTTTTTCCTATTTGCTCCCAGAGCACCACGTATTTCCACTTATCACAACATGTTATAGTTATCCATATACATAGGAGGCTCTGTGGGAGCAGGAGATGTGCCTACTTGTTGATCATGTATCTCCAGCATCTAGTATAGTACCTGGCACAAGGTGGGTGCTTAATAAATATTTGTTGAATAAATGTTGCATACCCTGACCTACATGATTTAAACTATGAGTGTGGTGTTGTAAACAAGATTAACGTAGTTTCAAATGCATTGTTCTCTACTAACAGATTTAACACTCTTTTGAACAGTTCCACTTAACGTCTTTAAGCAAGGTTTCAACTTGATATATACGGAAGACTTTCAAAGAAATCAAAGTCTAAACCAGTGCTTCTCAAATTTTAGTGTGCAGAGAATCACTTGGAGAACTTGTTAGGGATTCCAGATTCCTGAATCCTATTCCAAGAGTTTCTGGTTCAATATATCTTGGAGTGGAACAGGAATCTGTAATTTTAATAAGCACTGTATTAATCAAGGTAGCCTATCTGCCGTAACAAATCACCTCCAAACCTCGGATGGTTAACACAATAACAGGTTCATTTCTTGCTCATATCCCAATCCAAATGGATCAGCAGCTTTTCATTGCAGAGTTTCAGGAATCCAGACTTCTTACACTTTGTGGTTCTGTCATCTTCTAAAGATGTGGAATCCTCTGTGGAAAACCTTGTCTCCCGCCAAGAAATGAAGGAAGATTTAGAATGTGGTTTAACATGAGAGTTTTGAGAGTTTTTACAGGCTATCATAGCAGTAACCATCATAAGTCCAGGGCCGAATGCAGTCAAGAGGTCACCCTAACTGTAAATTGGGAATGGGAACGTGGTCGCGGAGTATATTTAGGCAGAATAGAAAAGGCACGGATATTAGTGAGCACTGGCATTCCATCTCTGGTGCCCTTTGCTTCAAATGCACTAATCTCTGGGCAATAGTTGGCAAAAACTTAGGTATGTGGCAGAACTCAGTTCATTTCTTATGAATTCTAAACATGATCATTCATAGCATAGTTTGTTTTCCCAAGAGTTGATTTTTTCATATCTTTGTGATTTCTCTTAAATCTCATTTTAAAGCCATATAATATGTCAGAAGGATCATGTCCATGGCTTTTCTGCCTTGGGGTGAAAAGTTATTTTTATAGCTTCTATCAGCTACTGGCTATTTATTAAAGAATCGTTTCAATGACTCCCCTTTCTCACAGCTTCTGTTGAAGCAGTTCCTTATAAGTTTCAGGTCTCTTCATCGATTATTTCCATGCAGAAGGAAAAGGAGGAGATTATGACCAGGTAAGGCATTTCAGCCCTCCAGGAAAAAACTCTTAGTAATCAATTCTATTTCTAGATCTCTCTTCACTTGAGTGCCATTACACTTTGCGTTTTATTTTTCTTTCATGTGAGAGCTCACTCCAGGTTACAACCATTTGATCAATATTTTATTTTGCACATAAATGATTTTCCTCAGTAACTTCTTAGCAACTTACAACTTTCAGAAACTGCCTTCTTAAGTAAACCGCTTTCTGAGGAAGATTACATAAGGAAGTAGTATGTAAAGATTGTATGTCGTAAAAGTCCTAATCAAAATTATTGTGCGCAAATATTTTTGTCTTCAGGATTTACATGTGGAATAGCATGTTAACACCAAAAATGTAAACTGCTAAAAGGAGATTTTAAGTTTTTTCATGACTCAAGGACTCCCAAAATTATTTGCATGATTTGGTGAGGGGCAGGGTAGGAAAGAAAATATTACTTCAGCTCTAAACATGTGGCATCCATCTTCACCTTCATATTCTTCCTTATAGAAAGACAGCTATAGATTAAGTCTAGGAGGTAATTATTCTAAGATGCTGAGGAGTCATTGAGGGGAAAAGGGGAGAAAATTGGAAAGCCTCTGGATGAGTTTCTCATCAACTCATTATGCTGTCACAGGTCCTCAAATTCCCCTTTTTCGTTTCTTTTTTTATAAATTGAAGTATAGTTGATTTACAGTGTTTCAGGTGTACAGCAAAGTGATTCAGTTATATATATATATATGTTCTTTTTCAGATTCTTTTCCCTTATAGGTTATTACAGGGTATTGAGTATAGGTCCCTGTGCTATACAGTAGGTCCTTGTTGGTTATCTATTTTATATATAGTAGTGTGTATCCCAAATTCCCAATTTACCCCTCTCTCCCTCAAATTCCCCTTTTTCTAATCTTGAGTAACTTGGACTCCATCACCAACCCCCACCCCCACCCCGCCAACTCCCTGGCTCAGTGTTCCCACCTTATAAGCCAGAAGGTCCTGCACTCATTTACAAACTTGAGAATCATAGGTCAGAGGAATTGTACCAAATTTGAAAGTCACTTTGAATTCTGGTTTTGTTTTTTTGCGGTACGCGGGCCTCTCCCTGTTGTGGCCTCTCCCGTTGTGGAGCACAGGCTCCGGGCGCGCAGGCTCAGCGGCCATGGCTCACGGGCCCAGCCGCTCCGCGGCATGTGGGATCCTCCCGGACCGGGGCACGAACCCGTGTCCCCTGCATCGGCAGGCGGACTCTCAACCACTGCGCCACCAGGGAAGCCCTGAATTCTGTTTTTAAAAATAGTGAAATGAAAGATGGACGAAAATATTGTTGGTAAAATGAATCTCTGTCTCCATTTATTAAAAGAATCATTCTCCCTCTCAGACCTTTCTCAAATGGCCAGGGAGAAGGGTGGAGAAGAGGCTCAGCCTCCCTCCAAACAAGCAAATGTTAGTCTTCTAATGCAATCTAAAGTTCAGAGGATAAGCAGGCGGAACACACCTGGGACACAATGGCAAAGGCTCTGTACACATTTCCAGGAATGAAATTCCCTTAAGCCCTGGAGAGGGCAAAGAGCCTGGTGAACTGTGGCATTTCTCTCTCACTGCTGGACTTACTACTCTCTCATTATTGTTCTAAACACTGCAGATGAAAGTTTTAATAATGTTTCAGGTTAACATTTCCCAGGCTCTACTCTTTGGGCCTGGGTGCCAGAGAGCTTAGTGTTCTCATCCTAGCTGTGTGGAGTGGCTTCTAGAGGGAGCTCACTTAGGACGGTGGAAGTAACCCTGACCTAGGAGGTCCTAACCCCTTGTCCACCACTGAGATCCTGAGGGTTGGAGCTTACCTTCCTTCTGCCAAGGTTTTCTCACTGAAAACCTTGGACTGTGCTATCTGCACTATGGTTGTGCAAAAGGATGGCAAGTTGAGAACAGATTAGTGAGTATCTTACAGGAAGAATCTCCCTATGGCTTATATGCCCGGCCATTTATATCACTATGCTTAGATTACTTTTGTATCAATAAAGAAAATTAGAATTACTTTTATATCAAATATAGAAAGGGGCTAATACTAATGCAGTATCTCTTATTAACTTTAGGGCTTATTTAACTGTTGGTAATACAAGTTCATTAGAATTAGCATAATTATAGCCTTTCTTAAAATCTGCTCAATTAGATTTTTTTAAAATACACTTTTAGACAGTTTGTGGGGAGAGCCGAAAACAATACAAATTTATCGTAATTCAGTTCTGGATGTCAGAAGTCCAAAAGGGGGCTGGGCTAAAAAATCAAGTGTCAGCAAGGCTGCAATTTTTTCTGGAGGCTCTAGGGGAGAATCGATTTCCTGGTCAATTCTAGCTTCTAAAGGCTGCTGTATTTCTCTGCTCACGACCCCTTGCTCCATCTTCAAAGTCAGCAAGGATGGGTCAAGTCCTTCTGACAATGCCATTTCTCTTGTTCTTTCAATTCCCTCTTCCATTTTTAAAGGCCCTTGTGATTACATTGAGCCCACCCAGGAATCTATTTACCTTGTTTTTTTTTTTGCATTAAAAATTTTTAGGGCTTCCCTGGTGGCGCAGTGGTTGCGAGTCCGCCTGCCAATGCAGGGGACGCGGGTTCGTGCCCCGGTCCGGGAGGATACCACGTGCCGCGGAGCGGCTGGGCCAGTGAGCCATGGCCGCTGAGCCTGCGCGTCCGGAACCTGTGCTCCACAACGGGAGAGGCCACAGCAGAGAGGCCTGCATACCGCAAAAAAAAAAAATTTTAAATTATGGTAAAATATATACAACACAAACTATACCATCTTAACTATTTTTAAGTGTCTAGTTCAGTAGTGTTAAATATATTCACATTGCTGTGCCTTTTCTTGTGTTAAAAAGGAAATTCAATTACCCCAAAATACAATACAGAAGACACTTCTAATAATTCTTGGCTTAAAAAGGAAATCAATGCCAAAATTACAAATTATTGAGAAACGAATGGCCACAACAGCCCTACATATTAAAATCTGTGGGGTGTGGCCAAAGAAAATTTATAGCTTTAAGTATATGTATTAGAAAATTAAAAAGATTAAAAATAAATGAACTAGTCATTCATCACTAGAACATTTGAAAAAAACACAAAAGTAAAGGGGAAGTATTATAAAAATGAAAGCAGAAATTGATGAAACAGAATATAAATATAGTAGACTTTATCAATATAAAAAATGTATTATTTTTTAAAAAAGTAAAATAAACAATTTTTTGGCAATTCTTATAAAGACAAACTGAGAAAAAAATAAAAATAATAAACCTTAGAAAAAAGAAAGCAAATAATGTCCAGCATTTTTTTAAGTTATAAGAGATTATGTAAATTTTATGCCATTATGTTTGAAAATATAGATGAAATGGATATTTCTCAGAAAAAAATATAAATTTATATATTAACTTCAGGGGAAATAAGAGGTAGAAAACTGAACAATTCGGTAACTATAAAAGTAAGTGAAGGGCTTCCCTGGTGGAGCAGTGGTTGAGAGTCTGCCTGCCGATGCATGGGACACAGGTTCGAGCCCTGGTCTGGGAAGATCCCACATGCTGCAGAGCGGCTGGGCCCGTGAGCCATGGCCACTGAGCCTGCGCGTCCGGAGCCTGTGCTCCACAAAGGGAGAGGCCACAACAGTGAGAGGCCCGTGTACCTGAAAAAAAAAAAGTAAGTGAATAGGTAATCCAAGATCTATCCTTTAAAAGGCTCAGTACCAGATAATTTATAGACAAGTTCTACCAAACTTTTGAAGACCACATAATTCTTATTTTAAAATTTATTTTTTTGAAATATAGTTGATTTACAATAGTGCATTAATTTCTTCTGTACAGTAAAGTGATTCAATTATATGTACATTCTTTTTCATATTCTTTTCATTATGGTTTATCACAGGATATTGAATATAGTTCCCTATGTTATACAGTAAAGCCTAGTTGTTTATCCATTCTGAATAATGGATCGGCTAATCTCAAACTCCCAATCAATCCTTCCCCCACTCCCATCCCCCTTGGCAACCACAAGTCTGTTCTATATGTCTGTGAGTCTGTTTCTGCTTCATAGATAAGTTCATTTGTGTCATATTTTAGATTCCACATATAAGTGATATCATATGGTATTTGTCTTTTTCTTTCTGACTTACTTCATTTAGCATGATAATTTCTTGCTCCATCCATGTTGCTGCAAATGCCGTTATTTCATTCTTTTTTATGGCTGAGTAGTATTCCATTGTATATATGTACCATATCTTCTTTATCCATTCATCTGTTGATGGACATTTGGGTTGTTTCCATGTCTTGGCTGTTGTGAACAGTGCTGCTGTGAACATAGGGATGCATGTATCTTTTTGAATTATAGTTTTGTCCAAATATATACCCAGGAGTGGGATTGCTGGATCATATGGCAACTCTATTTTTAGTGTTTTGAGGAAACTCCATACTATTTTCCATAGTGACTGCACCAATTTATATTCCCACCAACAATGTGGGAAGGGTCCCTTTTCTCCACATCCTCTCCAGCATTTGTTAATTGTAAATTTTTTAATGACGGCCATTCTGATCAGTGTGGGGTGGTACCTCATTGTAGTTTTGATTTGCATTTCTCTGAGAGTTAGTGATGTTGAGCATCTTTTCATATGCTTGTTGGCCATAAGGAAACATATAATTTTTATATAAATTAATCCAGGAATCCAGGACTAGAAAAAGATGGAAAGCATAGAACCAAAAAAAATCATATGGCTATAAATATAAGTAAATATCCTAAATAATATAATAAAGTATATACATTTAACCTTCACCATAGCTAACTATCATTTAATCCCATGAATATAAGGAAATTGTAATGCTGGAAAATCTTTTCATGTAATTTCCAAATTAACAAATGGGGAAATTAACATTGATACATGCTTTAAAAATCTGCTTAAGTTCAGTTCTTATTTCTGGTTAACATTAAAAACTTCATACTAAAATGGGAAAGGAAGAAAACACCCTTAACTTGATAAATGATATCTGCCATAATTTCCGAGCAAGCAATGGAACTTTGGGGGTGCTATTCCCACTGAATTCAGGATGAGGGAAAGGTGTCTACATTCACTCAGAATTCAACATTGTACTGGAACTTTGAGCCAGAAGACAAAGAAATAAGTCACAAATACTCAGGGAAAGTAACAAAACTGTCCTTATTTGTACCTTTATAAATTACTGTTTAGCTAGAAATTTCAAGATAATTGATTAAAACTATTAGTGTTGATAAGAAAGTTCAGAAATTTGAACAGATTTGAAATCAGCATATAAAAATCATTTCCTATTTGCTCTTAAAATTCAGTAATAATGTGTAATAGAAATTTTAAAATTCTTCTCATGATAGCAATGAAAATTATAAAGTACTTAGAAGGTAATCTAATAAGAAATGCACACTATCTATAATGAAATAATAAAATACGTTGAGAGACATGGTATGTTTCTCAATGGGGAGATTTAATATTATAAAGACACCTATTATCCATCTATAAACTAAATACCATTCTACCTCAGATCAACAAAATACACAGTGAGACAGAGCAGTGAGCATGAATGGCCCGTAGCTCCCTGCAATCATGTGAAGGAATCTTACAAGCATTATGTTGAGGCAAAAAAGCTAGACACACAAGGGTGTATGTTAGATAATTCCATATATATAAAGTAGAAAAACAGACAAAATTAATCTATGCTCTTCAAAGTGAAACCTTAAAGTGAAGATAGTGACTGGAGCAGGGGGCTTGATCTGGGCGCTGAGTCATAGGTTTGCATTCAGTTTTCAAAAATTCACTGAATGGTACACTTCTGTGTAGTTTTCCATATGAATACTATACTGAATTTAGAAATTTTAAAATGAGGTAGCATTATTTGCCCATCAAATTAGTAAAAATTTAAAAGATTGATAATCTCCAACATTGGTAAGGGTAGGGGTAATCAGTGTTTCCATACGATGAGGCTGAGAGAAAAATTTGGAAACAGAATTTGGAGGTAGCTTTCAAAAAGTTTAATTCTCATTTCCTTTGATCCAGAAATTCCAACTCTAGGTGAAACCCAACCTATAGAAATAGTTACACATGTGCCTTACATTTGGGGGCCATTTTATGCAGTAAAATCACCAACACAAAGTACAAGAATGAGAAAAACATGGTGCTAGATAGACGGTGAAAAGGATACTTGTTTATAGTCTGAGAATTGAAGACAGAGGGTAGCCTTGTTAGACGTCACCTGGGAACGTGTGCATCGGGTGATCAAATCATCCACTGCTCTGCATATTCATGAATGACTATGGAAGAGCCTTGAGTTTTGATTTGGGGGGATCAACAATATGTACACATACTTTTAAAAATGTCAAACAGTGCCAGAGACATTTATGACAAAATAGACCACTCTCTTAGCCCATCCCAATCCATCTCCCTTCCACACTATCCCATGGCCACCTGGTTCCTTTCCACAGAGGCAATCGATGTTACCTGTGTCTTGCATCTCCTTCTAGAAGTATTCTCTACATATACAATCACAAACACACTTTTACATAAAGTTTTCATAGTACTCTGAATCTTGCTTTTTTCACTTAACAATACATCTTGGAAATGTTTTCTGTATCAGTACGTATAGTGCTGCCTCTTTCTTTCTGATGGTTGAATAGTATTTCATTGTTTGGAATACTATTGATTTAACTCTGTTGTCCTTTAGGGTGTCATCAACCATTTGCTGTTTCAAACAACATTATCAAAAATATCCTTGAATATTTGCAAATAAACAGTACAAATTCTTTTAAGCGCAATTTCTGGGTCATAAGCTATGTGCATTTTAAGTTATTAGAAACCTCCTTTTCTTCCCAACATAGTTACATGTAAAATCTGTTTTCAGTATAATGAGTATATAAATATTGTTACTGCTGAGCCAATGGATGTGCCCAAATTACATTTATTTTCTTGTGCAAATTTTTGTTTTACCTGGAGTTTAAAATATACTCATTTTTCATTTGCTTAATATTCTTTGAAGGTAGAGTTAAGCTTTCCTGTACAAAATCACAGAGAAATGGAAAATGTCACTGCAAAAAATTTTCTTCATAATCGAACTTGTCAGGAAATTAATCCATTCCAATTTTTATTTCCTGGAAGTATTCCTCTTGGTACCAGTTGGGACCCTCTCTGGTTTAATTTCTCCAGAAAATAAATCTCGTATCTCCTGCAGGAGTGGGTGAGAGTAACTATCCTGGATTTGAAGTAGAGGTGAGGACACACGTGTTGCAAAACAGCCTTCTCCACAATCTTCTTTTGTTTATCCCTTTGCCTTACCCCTGCTTCCAAAGAATCTGTTCCTCCCAATCCTTGAGTTTCCTAAGTTTTGCCAAATCATTTCTCATTCCTCATCCAATTTTCCATCTTCCTAGGGTGTGACATAGGGTTATACATGACAAGAGGGAGTTTATGCTTCTGTTCACTTCTCTCATTCTTGTTTTGGGGGTGATTTTGAAGAGGAGAAAAGAGGTATATTATTCAAGGTCCCGAGAGGAAACACATGGCTTACTAAGCTGTATAATTTGGGGAATGTTCAATATATGGACAATTTACAAAGGTATGAACTAGATGTGGGAACTAGATGTGGGATACAAGAGTGCCAGAGGCTATAGCAAAGCTGTTACCGCCCTGGCTGCCAGACTGAGAGGGAAAATAGAGAGAAGTTGCCAGGATGCAGAAGAGAGAGTTAAACATGCTAGCAAAGGCAAGTTCATGTGGCCGATGCACAGTGAGGCCAAACAAACCTAAATGTTGGAATTTGGAGCAGAGAAAGGTTTATTACGGGGCCAAGCAAGGAGACGGGGTGTTTGTACCCTCACTAACCCCAAAGTCCCTGAAGGGTTTCAGCAAAGCATCTTTAAAGGTCAGGTGAGGAAAGTGGATCGCAGGGTATGTGACCAGTTCCTGCACCATTTCCTGATTGGTTGATGGTGAGGTAACAGGGTGATTTCACAGGGGTTAACATTAACAGTCCTTAGGCTCCAGGAGGTCTGGGGGCTATGTGCTCATGGTCATCAAGTAGTTAATATCTTCCATTTGGTGGGGGGGTTTCACATCTGTAAAACAACTCAGGAAATGTGCATTAGTTACTGTTATCTAGGTACTTCAGAGAGCTAAACCAGAGGATATGGGGGAAGGGCCTGCCCCCAGAAGGCCACATAGGATCCTGCTCAATTACAAAGGAAGCCATCTTGAAAGAGTAGCAGTGACCTTTGGTTGAGGTGACCCCATAAGGAGGCAACCAAAGGACCTCATCATCTTTCCTCCCTCTCATCTCCTGGGGGTGGAGGAAGGGTCCCCCCACTGGTGGAACTCAACCGGGAGCTGGAGGTCCAGGGAGCCTACTGACGGCTCCATAGAGGCCTATCAATCCCTTTGAGGCAGAAAGCAGGGTAGAAAGAGGAAAGGGGCTGGAGGGGCAAACAGAAGCTATCTGGCACAGGGGTAGGAATGTCGTCTGCAACTATTTTAAAACTGCGAGTCTGATCTCTTGGCTTTAAATGTTATCTTGTTTTTTGACACCTAAATTGATGTTATTAGGCCTAAATTTATATCTCAAGCCAGGTTTCTTTAAAATCCAGCTCCAGCTGCCTACTTAGCTTCGCTTGTATGTCTAACTGACATCTCAAGCATAACATGTTAGAAACAGATTTTCTGATTTTTACCCCCAAACTTGTGCCTCTCCTGCATTTCCAGAATTAGCACTGTCAGTCTCCTAGTTGTTCAAGTCAAAAAGCTGAGCCACCATTGACTTTTCTCTTTCCTTACAATACTGTTTGATTCAAAATATCTTGAATCACGCCGCTTCTCTCAACATCTGCTGCCATCCCCCTAACCCGGGCCCCCACCATCTACTGCCCAGTTACTAATGTAAAATAGCTTCTAATTGGCTCCTCTGTTTTAACTCTTTTTCTCCTATGATCTATTACTCACACAGCAGCCAGAATAATCTTAACTAAAAGCATAAGCTAGATAACATTCCCATGTTGAAAATACTTTCCAGTAATTCAAGAGTAAATTCTTGGATGAAATTCTTGATTTCAAGAATAAAATTCTAACAGCTCATCATGTTTTACAGCCTTCAATCTGCCTCTTCAACTTATATGAATTCAAATGCAGACTTACATTTCATGCTATTTTTTAATCGACCCCTGAGAACCGCCCTCAAACAGTGCCTGTGGGAGTTGGTACATAAATACTGGAGTAGAGCAGAATATCCACTCCAAAATATGACTGTGTGAGTTCAGGACAGGTCACTGCGAAATATGCTGCTTTGGTATATTGATTATTTTGAGCTGGAGGTACTCGAAAAACAGCAAATGCAGGGAGAAGTTTCTCTGAACTTCCCTTCTCTGCCTAAAACCAGAGGCTCCAAAAGGAACTCAATTGTTATAAATCCCTAGGATTTTCATCAACCGGGGAAGATTGACTCATCACAGAAGAGGAAACTAGAAGTCAACACCACACCCAGACACATTTTGTCACAAACTATCACACCACATAGCCTTCTAAGGATCCGTTCATCTTTCTAAAAATCATGTACCCTCCCCTTGCCCTATTTTTTTGTTTTTTTGTTTCTGGCTGTGCCAGCATCTGGGATCTTAGCTCCCCAGCCAGTGATCAAACCTTCATCCCCTGCATTGGAAACACAGAATCTTAACCACTGCACCACCAGGGATGTCCCCCTTTGCCTGTTAAGATAGTATTTTATTTTATTATTTTATTTTTTGGCTGCAATGGGTCCTCGCTGCCGTGCGCGGGCTTCCTCTAGTTGCAGCAAGCGGGGGCCACTCTTCACTGCGGTGCATGGGCTCCTCATTGAGGTGGCCTCTGTTGTTGCGGAGCAAGGGCTCCAGGCATGCAGGCTTCAGCAGTTGTGGTTTGCGGGCTCTAGAGCACAGGCTCAGCAGTTGTGGCGCGCACAGGCTTAGTTGCTCCACGGCATGTGGGATCCTTCCGGACCAGGGCTCGAACCCGTGTCCCCTGCATCGGCAGGCGGATTCTTAACCACTGCGCCACCAGGGAAGCCCCCTAAGATGGTATTTAAGCCCAGTTCTAAGCCACCTCAGAGAGTTAATCATTTTCCCCTGGGTGCCTCTCATGTATGTAGGAGGTTAACTTGTTCATTAAACAAGTTATTGAACTTGTTTGTTTTTCTCTTGTTCATCTGTCTTTTATTACAGAGGTCTCAGCTAAGAACTCAGAATGGTAGAGAGAAAAATATTTTTTCTCCCCTACAATACTCCAGGTCCTTCAGCCCTGGGCTTGGATGATTCAGATGTGTGCTCTATACCATTTACCAGAGCTTCTTACAGGATTACACTTCAGTCACCCAAGTGGAAGTTAGCTTGATAATGCGTCCTTTATGGGCTGCCCTCCTGTCCCTGTCGCACCTCCCCACTCCCTTAGGGAGTTTCCTGCTTCTCCAGAATAAACTAACTGCACTTGAATAGTTGTCTAGGGGACTGCTTCTGACAAAATTCAAAATTAAGGAAGTACTAAGGACAAATACCGAACTGAGGTTGTATTATATCTCATTCTCCTGCCCACCTGCCCTCCCAACCCTCCTCCTATAGTATTAATACTTTGGTATGACTCCTAAGATTGAAAATAAAATAGGTCTGGCCATCAAGTCTAGACATTGGAGGGGTGGGGGTGGTGTAGGCAGACTGCTGGGCTTTCTACAACATTTCTGTTTATATATTTCTTATATAAGAAATACATTATATTACATTACATATTTACATTTACATTATATATTTCTGTTTATGTGTATATTCTATTTATATATATATATTTCTGTATATATTTATTTCTGTGTGTATATATATATATATTTATCTCAACCTGGTGACAGATATGCAAGTCAGAGTAGGACATCTGGGTTCCATACACAGTTGGATGGCCAAATTCTGAAAACTACAGCTCTGACTCTTATTTCAGCCCACCTGATTTCTGTGTTCAGTGGACATTTGAACTAACTGGCCTTTATTGCTGGGCTGGTTGCATCCAGTTGTCCTCCAATTTTGCAGTTAAGTTGATTAACCTATTCTTTCACTGGTCTTTAAATTTTCAGTTCTAATTTATCAGCAGTTATACAATGTAGGTTAATGCCTTGTTTTATTTGGGTTTAAAGCATTTTAATCCATGTCAGGCTCAGTTAACACTGGCTAGTGATTTGATGATTCCATATTTAAAGCCTAATGTCCAGACTTGGAAGGAATTAAGGAAAATAAAAACAATAGCAATCCAAAATATGAGAAGTTTGAGTATCTGTCAGACAAAAGTTATTGTCTAACAAGTACAGATTTCTGTTTCAGATGATGAAAAATTTCTGAAAATGGGTAAAGTGGTAAATTTTGTGTGGTGTATATTTTACCAAAGGGAAAAAAAAAAAACCCACAACTTTTAAGTTTCAATATCCTTATTTGTTATCAGAAAAAAAATGGGAGATTCTTTAAAACGTTGTAAACTAGACCCCAAAGTCAGTAATGTAGGCACTGTTTAATATAGTTCTCTTACCTCCCACCCCAGCCTCCATTCCCAGGAGCCCAGGCCAGTCTGTGGCACACAGCAGACCTTAAATAATCACTTATTAAGTTGAATTTTGCATAATAAACTGATGATGAAACAAGCCTGTATTCATTATCTAGTAGCGAATCAAGACTGAAACAGATCTTACCTCATAGGGTAGAGTCATTTCTGATCATTATTGTCATTATTCTGCCACTATTCTGTGCAAGAGCCTTTCGGTATACAGAAGACCATTCCCATTGTTTCTCGTTCCTCTGCTATGCTTCCCTCCTTATTTCCTTAATCATTGGTTCAAATTCTTGCTCGCCCAATCCTAAATCACTCCTGTCAGTCTCAGTTTAGGGCACTGAAATGAGCTCAAGGTCAAAATTCAGATAGGCTGTCAACCCCCCTACAGAGTAGGAGGCTTGGGTCCTCACCATGTCATGCTTGGTAAGTATCTATCTAGTCTTTCCTCACCCTAGACGTTTAGAATGATCATGGGGCAATCTGCAGGCTGCCCTGCCCTCCTCAGAACCACTGAGGGACCAGCCCCTCACTTGATACTACCTCCTACCTCCTCCATCTTGGTTTTTCCACTTCTGCCTTGGTTTTTTAACCCCCATCTCATCCCAACTAATTTACAGCTACCACACTGTCTACCACACGCTCATACCGATGGGTACCCACCCCCGTTACCTTGTAAACACAGCATGCATGGACAGTGCAGTGTGGTGGTGTACCCTAATCTGGGAAGTGTTTGGAAGTGTTGAACGTGGTTCTCCAGGCAAAACAAACAAACAAAATAACATGCAAAGAAAGGACAGCCACCACTTGATTTTGTACCATTTGCTGATTTCTGTGGTGTAATACTTCTACCATGGACAGTTTCAAACAATCAGTGTGACGTCACTAAATGTGAGTGGGGAAGAAATACAGAGTAACATATTGTATTTCCACCTGTGCTAGCCAGCCTCCAAGATAACCCCCCTGGTATTCACTTCTAATGTTTATTCTCCCCCTGCATTGTTCCAGAGATGGTTTGTGTGACCAATAAAATATGGGAGAGGTGATGGTATATTACTCCCAAGATTAGGCTATAAAAGACACTGCAGCTTCTCTCCCTCTCTCTCTCCCTCCCTCCTTCCCTCCCTCCCTCTCTCCCTCTCTCCCCCCTTCTCCCTCCCCCTTTCTCCCTCTCCCTCTCTGTCTCTATCTCATCACTCACTTTGAGCCTAGCTGCCATACTGTAAGTTGCCTGATTAAGAAGCTCATGTAGCAGGAACTGAGGCCTCCAGCCAATAGGCATGTGAGTTAACATTCTTGGAAGCAAATCCTCCAGCCCCAGTCAGGCCTTGAGATGGCTACAGCCCCAAAGGTTATCTTGGCTGTAGCCTCATGAAAAACCCTGAGCCAGAACTACCCAGCTAAGCTGCTCTCAGATTCCTAACTTAGAACCCTGGTAAGCTAATGTTTGTTATTTTACGCTGCTAAATTTTGGGGTAATTTGTTACTCAGCAACAGATAACTAATACACTGCCATGCAGATAAAATAGATGTAGACAACTTCAAGAGCATAGATAAAGGTAAAATAATAGTAGTAAAATAATTAGGAAGTGGTAAGTTTTGATATTTCCTACTTTTGTTTTTAACATCATTTATATCATTATAAATTTATATAATTAAAATTTTAATAGTAGTTGTATTTAACAGATAGCATGAAAAAAACTCCTGCAAATTAAACAGTAAGCTCTCATGAGCCTATATGAGCCAACTCCAACATACTGACTTTCACCCAGTGGTTGCTAAAATTTTTTTGTTTTTGCATATAGCTGTCAGTAACAATTCTTTGAGTTTACAATTGCAAAATATCAATAGTTTTACATTATACACATATACTGCTCTACTAATATGGCTATTAAATTATCAAGGGAAAAATACACAGTACTTAAAAATAGATTTTATTTCATTTATTTATGTTATAAAACATTTTCTTCTTCAGGGAAACAAAAATTTTAAGCAAGAGAAATGTGTCAGCTCTATTAGATTATCACTTTTTTCACCTGTAATGTGGCTGAGATAGAGCTCCAGCCAGGAGAAGGAAAAGTGTCAGCTCTGTCAGTTTCTTGTTCTTCCTTTGTGCTTGCATTGTCAAAAGTCAATTCAATTCATGGTCTCTCTGCAGGATTTTTTTTTTTTTTTTTTTTTTGTGGTACGCGGGCCTCTCATTGCTGTGGCCTCTCCCGTTGCGGAGCACAGGCTCCAGACGCGCAGGCTCAGCGGCCATGGCTCACGGGCCCAGCCGCTCCGCGGCACGTGGGATCCTCCCAGACCAGGGCATGAACCCACGTCCCCTACATCGGCAGGTGGACTCCCAACCCCTGCGCCACCAGGGAAGCTCCAGGAATATTTTAAAGCTACTTCTTCATTCGATGGATTAAAACTAAACCATATAATCTGTAATACTATATTACTGTATACATGCAAATTGCAATATTTCACAATTCTATGAAAAAGAGTGAATAAGAATGGGGGTCACTGTCAATCTCGACTGTGGAATCTCCACTCTTTCCAAGACCCTTGGCATATCACTGGTGACAAATGGCTGAATGGACCGAGTGAGGGTGGCAGTGTCAATCCATATAATAAGTATTCTATGTCCTCTCTCCATCCCCTTTTGGAGACCTATGGTCTAATCCTTCGCTGGCAACTAACATTGACAAATAGTGTTAAATGGCTTTGTAGGAACTCCAGCAAGGGTTCCTGAGAGGCATATCCCCTTTTGTAAGAGGTAGGGAATTGCTGTAACTTGGATTTACAAAACTGGATTGTATCCAAGGGATATAAGAACACAAACAGCTAGAAAACACTTAGCTGTCTCTGTGGGGCAGAAAAGAAGAGACCACAAGAAGGATGTTTTGTTTTTAATTAATTAATTAATTAATTTTATTTTTGGCTGCGTTGGGTCTTTGCTGCTGCGCACAGGCTTCCTCTAACTGTGGCGAGCGGGGGCTACTCTCTGTTGAGGTGCATGGGCTTCTCATTGCAGTGGCTTCTCTGGTTGTGGAGCACGGGCTCTAGGCATGCAGGCTTCAATAGTTGTGGCACGTGAGCTTCAGTAGTTGTGGCTCGCGGTCTTTAGAGCGCAGGCTCAGTAGCTGTGGCGCACGGGCTTAGTTGCTCCGCGGCATGTGGGATCTTCCCAGACCAGGGATCGAACCCGTGTCCCCTACATTGTCAGGCAGATTCTTAACCACTGAGCCACCAGGGAAACCCAAGAAGGATGTTTTAAAAACATAACAAAACAAAACAAAACAAAAAATCACAGTAGACACCCAACACAGGTGATGGATATAACATCAGAGACCCAACACAGGTGATGCTTATTGAGAGCAAAAGTCCAAAAGAAGCCGGTGAGATAAGGAGAGAAGCTATAAGTGTGATTTCTAAGCATCTTTAGAGTCCCTAAAGTTTCCTTTTCTGGGAAAATTTAATAGAATAAAGCAGTCACCCATCCTCCTGCGTAACATCTATAAATGTGTTATTTTCCCAGAAAAAAGTCTTTAAAGATGATCATTCAAATGCATATTTTTCTGCATATTATAAAGTAATTTGTCACTTCCTTTGTGTTTTGATAGATGTTTCCTAGTGTTTAGCTCCAGAGTGTTTCCTTTCATACATCTGAAGCTTTAAAAAGAGACTGTTTCTCCTCCAACCATCACCTGCTCCCAATGAAGGGGCTTAACTCAAGAAATTGGAAGGTGCTAGTATATTATGCTGGAGGTGGAACTTGAATCACCTTAGTTAAGTTTCTTTATCACTGTTTATAACACCTTTAACTAGTTGTTGGGATCAGGGTGAAGGTGAAGACAATATTATAATAATAATGTTTCTTTTGTAGAAATCAAAGCAGATATTTGATGTGGTATTCCAAGAGGAAAAAATATATAATTTAAAAAAACCCATAATCATAGCCCTTAACATTTTTTAAAGTACTTTCATATCCTTTTCTCAGTGGAGCCTCCTTGCAGTTTAAGTTTAGATTATTTTTATTTACAGTTGAAAAACCTGAGGTCAAGTGGCTTACTTAATTTACACAAAGCTTGTTTCTAAGGTAAATGTACACAGACACAGCAGGTCCTGTATACTATGGTATGTGGCAGAAAGAGGAAAGTAAAACAGATGATTTTTTTCTTCTCTTTTGCTTCATATTTTCACTACTTCTCTACCCCCATTTGGTCCAGGTTGAGGTAAGTTGACAGTCCTCATTTACTGTCTACTTGTTTTGAGAAGACTCTTGAACAAAATTAGACCTCAGGGCAGGGTAAGAAAACAGGGAGAAGACAGTTTCATTGGAGACATAAACCATGAGGTTGATTGCCAATATAAGAAAGAGAAGAGGTTAATTAGAAATCTGGCCATAAAGCACAAAAGGCATGAGGCAGTAAGGGAGATCAGGAAAGAAAACTCCAAATCTTTCAGACCGCTACTTTACCTTTTCATACCATCTTAGGGTAAAATGAATGGAGACCCTGTTTTACCATGTAAGACTGTGTAAACTGGATGAGCTACACGTCTTCTTTGAGACTGTTTCACACACACACACACACACACACAAACACACACACACACACACACCCTCCCTAATTCAGGTAGAATACAGGCTACCCAGTTAAATTTGGTTTTCAGATGAAACAATGAATCATTTTTTTAGTTTAAATATATTCCAAGTTACACATGGAATATACTTACACTTAAAAATGTGCTGTTTATCTGCAATTCAGATTTACTTGGATGTCCTGTATTTTTATTTGTTAAATCTGGTAACCTTAACCTAATTAAACTTCAGATCCACTTTTACCACTGAATGTAGTCTAATCAGAGCAGAGGACATTGTCACCATCCCCTGCTGGCCTATGTTGGAATAGTTATTTTCTTGTATTAGGACATGCATATTAGTTGCAAATAATTCTTAGTTTCTGTGTGCAGTTACTCAAAGCTCACACTTTACGTGCCATTCTCACTCTGCCAATGCTGGGGAAAGTTTTTCAGGTAGACAGGTCTTGGAATTTGTTCTCTCTCTTCCCAAATTCCAGAGATGCTCAATTCCTTCCACTACCACCAAGATAGTTTCCTTTGTCAAACCAGCAAACATCTCCAGTTAAATCACAAAGTGAACTTCATGTCCACCTCCTTATGGACCATGTAGAATATCCCTTTGAAGGCTTAATCATCAATGTCAAATGATTCTCTTTGGTATATCTTTTTTAAATTAATTTTTACTGGAGTATGGTTGCTTTACAATGTTGTGTTAGCCTCCACTGCACAACAAAATGAATCAGCCATACTCATACAGATATCCCCTCCCTTTTGGACTTCCCTCCCGTTTAGGTTACCACAGTGCCTTAGGTAGAGTTCCCTGTGCTATACAGTATGTTCCCATTAGTTGTTTATTATATACATAGTATCAATAATGTATATGTGTCAATCCCAGTCTCCCAATTCCTCCCACCCCACCCCTTTCTGCATTGGTATCCATATATTTGTTCTCTACATCTGTGTCTCTATTTCTGCTTTGCAAATAAGAACATCTGTACAATTTTTCTAGATTCCACATATATGCATTATTATATGATACTTGCTTTTCTCTTTCTGACTTAACTTCACTCTGTATGACTCTCTCTAGGTCCATCCACTCTACAAATGACCCAATTTCATTCCTTTTTTATGGCTGAGTAACATTCCACTGTATGTATGTACCACATCTTCTTTAATCATTCCTTTGTCGATGGACATTTAGGTTGCTTCCATTTCCTGGCTATTGTAAATGGTTCTGCTATGAACATTGGGGTGCATGTGTTTTTTTGAATTGTGGTTTTCTCTGGGTATATGCCAAGTAGTGGAATTGCTGGGTCATATGGTAGTTCTATTTTTAGTTTTTTATGGAACCTCCATCCTGTTCTCCATAGTGGCTGTATCAATTTACATTCCCACCAACAGTGCAAGAGGGTTCCCTTTTCTCCACACCCTCTCCAGCATTTATTGTTTGTAGATTTTTTGATGATGGCCATTCTGACCAGTGTGAGTTGATACCTCATTGTACTTTTGATTTGCATTTCTCTAGTGATTAGTGATGTTGAGCATCTTTTCATGTGTTTGTTGGCCATCTGTATGTCTTCTTTGGAGAAATGTCTATTTAGGTCTTCCGCCCATTTTTTGATTGGTTGTTTGTTTTTTTGATATGGAGCTATATGAGCTGCTTGTATATTTTGGAGATTAATCCTTTATCAGTTGCTTCCTTTGCAAATATTTTCTGCCATTCTGAGTGTGGTCTTTTCATCTTGTTTATGGTTTCTTTTGCTGTGCAAAAGCTTTTAAATTTCATTAGGTCTCATTTGTTTATTTTTGTTTTAATTTTCATGACTCCAGGAGATCAGTCAAGAAAGTTGTTGCTGTGATTTATGTTAAAGAGTGTTCTACCTATGTTTTCCTCTAAGAGTTTTATAGTGTCCAGTTTTCATTTAAGTCTTCAATCCATTTTGAGTTTATTTTTGTGTATGGTGTTAGGGAGTGTTCTAATTTCATTCTTTTACATGTAGCTGTCCAGTTTTCCCAGCACCACTTATCGAAGAGGCTGTTTTTCCTCCATTATATATTTTTGCCTCCTTTGTCATAGATTAGGTGACCATAGGTGTGTGGTTTTATCTCTTTGTTTTCTATCCTGTTCCATTGATCTATATTTTTGTTTTTGTGCCGGTACCATACTGTCTTAGTTACTGTAGCTTTGTCTCTTTGGTATATCTTGAAAATCTTTCTATTTGGGTATAAGATCTATCACAAAATATTTGTAGAATATCCTTTCCAGGAGTTAATTTGAAACAAGTCATCTCAAATGGGTTGAATTCAGGTTTACCAAATGGCAGGGGCACAGACTACACAATTCCTCAGGTTACATCAATTGCAATTTTATTTGCAGTATCCATTTCTCCCATTTATTTTTAGGGAGAACTTATGAAATTGGACTGGCAGGGACAGTAAACCATTGCATAAAAAGAACGTAGGGGAATACTCCTATCTCTGCACCCAACCATGAACATGACCCCATCCATAAGCCCCACATTCAAAGCAAAAAGAAAGTATGATTGCTTTGTGTGCCCTAGAGGGTTGCTATAATGCACAGATTAAAACAAAAAGCATTTAGAGGTTTTTAATTGCAGTTGAATGTATTAAATTTTAATGAATTAAAATCTAAGTCTAATCTGTAAGTTTTTTATTGAGGTGAAATTCACCAGGGTACGGGTATTGTTAGGGTACCATTTTAAAGTGAATAGGGGGGACTCTCAAGATGGTGGAGGACTAAGACGTGGAGATCACTGTCCTCCCCACAGATACATCAGAAATACATCTACATGTGGAACAACTCCTACAGAGCACCTACTGAATGCTGGCAGAAGACCTCAGACTTCCCAAAAGGCAAGAAACTCCCCATGTGCCTGAGTAGGACAAAAGAAGAAAGGAAAAACAGAGACAAAAGAATAGGGATGGAACCTGCCCTCTGGGAGGGAGCTGTGAAGGAGGAAAGGTTTCCACACATTAGGAAGTCCCTTCACTGGCAGAAACAAGGGGATGGCTGGTGAGGAAACTTTGGAGCCACAGAGGAGAGCGCAGCAACAGGGTGTGGAGGGCAAAGTGGAGAGATTCCCACAGAGAGGATCGGTGTCGACCAGCACTCACCAGCCTGAGAGGTTTGTCTGCTCACTTGCCAGGACGGGTGCGGGCTGGGAGCTGAGATTCAGGCTTCAGAGGTCAGATCCCAGGGAGAGGACTGGGGTTGGCTGCGTGAACACAGCCTGAGGGGGGCTAGTGTGCCACAGCTAGCTGGGAGGGAGTCCGGGAAAAAGTCTAGACCTGCTTAAGAGGCAAGAGACCATTGTTTCAGGGTGCACGAGGAGAGGGGATTCAGAGCACCACCTAAATGAACTCCAGAGACGGGCGTGAGCCATGGCTATCCGAGTGGACACCAGAGACGGGCATGAGATGCTAAGGTTGCTGCTGCAGCCACGAAGAAGCCTGTGTGCAAGCACTGGTCACTCTCCATACCTCCCCTCCCAGGAGCCTGTGCAGCCCACCACTGCCAGGGTCCCGTGATGCAGGGACAACTTCCCCAGGAGAACACACGGAGCACCTCAGGCTGTTGCAACGTCAAGCAGGCCTCTGCCGCAGCAGGCTCGCCCCTCAGTACTCCTCCCTCCCCCTGGCCTGAGTGAGCCAGAGCCCCCTAATCAGCTGCTCCTTTAACCCCATCCTGTCCGGATGGGGACAGATGCCCTCAGGCAACCTACATGCAGAGGCAGGGCCAAATCCAAAGCTGAACCCCCGGAGCTGTGGGAACAAAGAAGAGAAAGGGAAATCTCTCCATGCAGCCTCAGGAGCAGCAGATTAAATCTCCCCAATCAACTTGATGTACCCTGCATCTCTGGAATACCTGAATAGACAATGAATCATCCCAAAATTGAGATGGTGGACTTTGGGAGCAACTGTAGACTTGGGGTTTGCTTTTGGCATCTAATTTGTTTCTGGTTTTATGTTTATCTTAGTTAAGTATTTAGAGTTTATTATCACTGGTGGATTTGTTTATTGATTTGGTTGCTCTCTTCTTTTTTTAATTATATATATATTTTTTTCCTTTTTCTCTTTTTCTTAGTGTGTGTGTATGCTTATTTGTGTGATTTTGTCTGTATAGCTATGCTTTTACCATTTGTCCAAGGGTTCTGTCTTTTTTTTTTCTGTTTTACTTTTTATTATTTTTAACAATTTTTTTATTTTAATAACGTTATTTTATTCTTTCTTTTTCTTTCTTTCTTTCTTTCTTTCTTTCTTTCTTTCTTTCTTTCTTTCTTCCTTCCTTCCTTCCTTCCTTCCTTCCTTCCTTCCTTCCTTTCTTCCTTTCTTCCTTTCTTCCTTTCTTCCTCCCTTTCCTTCTGAGCCATGTGGCTGACAGAGTCTTGGTGGAAGAGTCTGAGGTGGGAGAGCCAAGTTCAGGACATTGGTCCACCAGAGACCTCCCAGCTCCTCATAATATCAAATGGTGAAAGCTCTCTCAGAGATCTCCATCTCAATGCTAAGACCCAGCTCCACTCAACAACCAGCAAGCTACAGTGCTAGACACCCTATGCCAATCAACTAGCAAGATAGGAACACAACCCTACCCATTAGCAGAGAGGCTGCCTAAAATCATAATAAGGTCACAGACATCCCAAAACATAGCATCAGATGTGGTCTGGCCCAACAGAAAGAGAAAATCCAGTCTCATCCACCAGAACACAGGCACTAGTCCCTTCCACCAGGAAGCCTACACAACCCATTGAACCAACCCTAGCCACTGGGGAAAAGACACCAAAAACAACGGGAACTAGGAACCTGCAGCTGTGAAAAGGAGACCCCAAACACAGTAAGTTAAGCAAAATGGGAAGACAGAGAAACACACAGCAGATGAAGGAGCAAGGTAAAAACCCATGAGACCAAACAAATGAAGAGGAAATAGGTGGTCTACCTGAAAAAGAATTCAGAGTAATGATAGTAAAGATGATCAAAAATCTTGGAAATAGAATGGAGAAAATACAAGAAACATTTAACAAGGACCTAGAAGAACTATGGAGCAAACAAGCAATGATGAACAACACAATAAATGAAATGAAAAATTCTTCCTTCTCTAGAAGGAATCAATAGCAGAATAACTGAGGCAGAAGAACAAATAAGTGACCTGGAAGATAAAATAGTGGAAATAGCTACTGCAGAGCAGAATAAAGAAAAAAGAATGAAAAGAATTGAGGACAGTCTCAGAGACCTCAGGGACAACATTAAATACACCAACATTCAAATTATAGGGGTCCCAGAAGAAGAGAAAAAGACAGAGACTGAGAAAATATTTGAAGAGATTATAGTTGAAAACGTCCCTAATATGGTAAAGGAAATAGTTAATCAAGTCCAGGAGGGGCAGAGAGTCCCATACAGGATAAATCCAAGGAGAAAAACACCAAGACATGTATTAGTCAAACTATCAGTAATAAAATATGAAGAAAAAATATTAAAAGCAGCAAGGGAGAAACAACAAATAACATACAAGGGAATCCCCATAATGCTAACAGCTGATCTTTCAGAAGAAATTCTGCAAGCCAGAAGGGAGTGGCAGGACATATTTAAAGTGATGAAAGGGAAAAACCTACAGCCAAGATTACTCTACCCAGCAAGGATCTCATTCAGATTCGATGGAGAAATTAAAACAGTGACAGACAAGCAAAAGCTAAGAGAATTCAGCACCACCAAATCAGCTTTACAACAAATGCTAAAGGAACTTCTCTAGGCAGGAAACACAAGAGAAGGAAGAGACCTACAATAACAAACCCAAAACAATTAAGAAAATGGTAATAGGAACAAATATATCAATAAATACCTTATATGTAAATGGATTAAATGCTCCAACCAAAACACATAGACTGGCTGAATGGACACAAAAACAATATGTGTGTATATGCTCTCTACAAGAGACCCACTTCAGATCTAGGGACACATACAGACTGAAAGTGAGGGGATGGAAAAAGATATTCCATGCAAATGGAAATCAAAAGAAAGCTGGGGTAGCAATTCTCATATCAGACAAAATAGACTTTAAAATAAAGACTATTACAAGAGACAAAGAAGGACACTGCATAATGATCAAGGAATCAATCCAAGAAGAAAATATAACAATTGCAAAATATTAATGCACCCAACATAGGAGAACCTCAATACATGAAGCAAATACTAACAGCCATAAAAGGAGAAATCGACAGTAACACAATCATAGTAGGGGACTTTAACACCCCACTTTCACCAATGGACAGATCATCCAAAATGAAAATAAATAAGGGAACACAAGCTTTAAATGATACATTAAACAAGATGGACATAACTGATATTTATAGGACATTCAATCCAAAAACAACAGAATACACTTTCTTCTCAAGTGCTCATGAAACATTCTCCAGGATAGATCACTGGGTCACAAATCAAGCCTTGGTAAATTTAAGAAAATTGAAATTGTATCAAGTACCTTTTCCGACCGCAATGCTATGAGACTAGATGTCAATTACAGGAAAAAATCTTTAAAAAAATACAAACACCTGGAAGCTAAACAATAAGCTACTAAATAATGAAGAAATCACTGAAGAAATCAAACAGGAAATAAAAAAATACCTAGAATAAATGACAATGAAGACACAACGACCCAAAACCTATGGGATGCAGCAAAAATAGGTCTAAGAGGGAAGTTTATAGCAGTACAAATCTATCTCAAGAAACAAGAAAAATCTCAAATAAATAACCTAAACTTACACCTAAAGCAATTAGAGAAAAAAGAACAAAAAACCTCAAATTTAGCAGAAGGACAGAAATCATAAAGAGCAGATCAGAAATAAATGAAAAAGAAATGAAGGAAACAATAGCAAAGATCAATAAAACTAAAAGCTGGTTTTTTGAGAAGATAAACAAAATTGATAAATCATTAGCCAGACTCATGAAGGAAAAAAGGGAGAAGACTCAAATCAATAGAATTAGAAATGAAAGAGAGGGATTGGTTCAAGATGGTGGAGTAGAAGGACGTGCGCTCACTCCCTCTTGCGAGAGCAGCTGAATCACAACTAACTGCTGAATAATCATTGACAGAAAGACAATGGAAATCACCAAAAAAGATACCCCACTTCCAAAGACAAAGGAGAAGCCACAGTGAGATGTAGGAGGAGTGCAATCACAATAAAATCAAATCCCATAACTGCTAGGTGGGTGACTCACAAACTGGACAGAACTTCACCCCACTGGGGTGAAGGTTCTGAGCCCCATATCAGGCTTCCCAACCTGGGGGTCTGGGAACAGGAGGAGAAATTCCTAGGGAATCTGATTTTGAAGGCTAGTGGGACTTGATTACAGAACTTCGACAGGACTGGGGGAAACAGAGACTCCACTCTTGGAGGGCACACACAAAGTAGTGTGCACATCAGGACCCAGGGGAAGCAGCAGTGACCCCATAGAAGACTGAACAAGACCTACCTGCTAGTGTTGGAGGGTCTCCTGCAGAGGTGGGGAGTACCTGTGGCTCACTGTGAGAACAAGGACACAGACAGCAGAAGTTTTGGGAAGTACTCCTTAGCATGAGGCCTACCAGAGTCCGCCATTAGGCCCACCAATGAGCCAGTAGGCTCCAGTGTTGTGTCACCTCAGGCCAAACAACCAACAGGGAGGAAACCCAGCCCCATCCATCAACAGACAAGCAGATTAAAGTTTTACTGAGCTCTGCCCACCAGAGCAACACACAGCTCTACCCACCACCAGCCCCTCCCATCACGAAGCTTGCACAAGCCTCTTAGATAGCCTCATCCACCAGAGGGCAGACAGCAGAAGCAAGAAGAACTATAATTCTGCAGCCTGTGGAAGGAAAACCACATTCACAGAAAGACAGACAAAATGAAAAGGCAGAGGGCTATGTACCAGATGAAGGAACAAGATAAAACCCCAGAAAAACAGCTAAAAGAAGTGGAGATAGGCAAATGTCCAGAAAAGAATTCAGAATGATGATAGTGAACATGATCTAGGACCTCAGCAAAAGAATGGAGGCAAAGATTGAGAAAATGCAATAAATGTTTAACAAACACCTACAAGAATTAAAGAACAAACACCTAGAAGAATCAAAGAACAAACAAAAATAGATGAACAATACAATAACTGAAATGAAAAATACACTAGCAGGAATCAAGAGCAGAATAACTGGGGCAGAAGAACAGATAAGTGACCTGGAATACAGAATAGTGGAATTCACTGCCACAGAACACAATAAAGAAAAAAGAATGAAAAGAAATGAAGACAGCCTAAGAGACCTCTGGGACAACATTAAATGCAAGAACATTCGCATTATAAGGGTCCCAGAAGGAGAAGAGGAGAAAAAGGACCTGAGAAAATATTTGAAGAGATTATAGTTGAAAACTTCCCTAACATGGGAAAGGAAATAGCCACCCAAGTTCAGGAAGTGCAGAGAGCCCCAGGCAGGATAAACCCAAGGAGAAACATGCTGAGACACATAGTAATCAAACTGACAAAAATTAAAGACAAAGAAGAATTACTGAAAGCAACAAGGGAAAAATGACAAATAACATACAATACAAGGGAAGTCCCAAAAGGTTAACAGCTGATTTCTCAACAGAAACTCTACAAGCCAGAAGAGAGTGGCATGGTATATTTAAAGTGATGAAAGGGAAGAACCTACAACCAAGATTACTCTACCCAGCAAGGATCTCATTCAGATTCAATGGAGAAATCAAAAGCTTTAAGGACAAGCAAAAGTTAAGAGAATTCAACACTACCAAACCAGATCGACACAAATGCTAAAGGAACTTCACTAAAGGGGAAACACAAGAGAAGGAAAGGACTTACAAAAACAAACCCAAAACAATTAAGAAAATGGTTATAGGAACATACATATCAATAATTACCTTAAATGTGAATGGATTAAATGCTCCAACCAAAAGACACAGGCTTGCTGAATGGACACAAAAACAAGACCCATATATATGCTGTCTACAAGAGACCCACTTCAGACCTAGGGACACATTCAGACTGAAAGCGAGGGGATGGAAAAAGATATTCCATGCAAATGGAAATCAAAAGAAAGCTGGAGTAGCAATACTCATATCAGATAAAATAGACTTTAAAATAAAAATGTCACAAGAGACAAGGAAGGCCACTACATAGTGATCAAGGGATCAATCCAAGAAGAAGATATAACAATTATAAATATATATGCACCCAATATAGGAGCACCTCAATACATAAGGCAACTGCTAACAGCTATAAAACAGGAAATCGACAGTAACACAATAATAGTGGGGGACTTCAACACCTCACTTACACCAATGGACAGATCATCCAAACAGAAAATTAATATGGAAACACAAGCTTTAAATGACACAATAGACCAGACAGATTTAATTGATATTTATAGGACATTCTATCAAAAAACAGCAGATTACACTTTCTTCTCAAGTGCTCATGGGACATTTTCCAGGATAGATCATATCTTGGGTCACAAATCAAGCATTGGTAAATTTAAGAAAATTGAAATCTTATCAAGTATCTTTTCTGACAAAAACACAATGAGACTAGATATAATTACAGGAAAAAATCTGTAAAAAACACAAACACATGGAGGCTAAACAATTCATTACTAAATAACCAAATGATCACTGAAGAAATAAAAGAGGACATCAGAAAATACCTAGACACAAATTACAATGAAAACACGACGATCCAGCAAAAGCAATTCTAAGAGGGAAATTTATAGCAATACAAGCCTACTGCAAGAAACAAGAAAAATTTCAAATCAACAATCTAACCTTACATCTAAAGGAACTAGAGAAAGAAGAACAAACAAAACCCAAAGTTGGTAGAAGGAAAGAAATCATAAATATCAGAGCAGAAATAAATGAAATAGAAACAAAACTATAACAAAGATCAATAAAACTAAAAGCTGTTTCTTTGAGAAGATAAACAAAATTTATAAACCATTAACCAGACTCATCAACAAAAAGAGGGAGAGGACTCAAGTGAAAAAAAATTAGAAATGAAAAAGTGGTTACAACAGACACCGCAGAAATACAAAGCATCCTATGAGACTACTACAAACAACTCTATGTGTTGTGCAGATTCTTGCACTGTTGGTGGGAATGTGAATTGATACAGCCACTATGGAGAACAGTATAGAGGCTCCTTAAAAAACTAAAAATAGAATTACCATATGATCCAGCAATCCCAGTACTGGGCATATACCTAGAGAAAACCATAATTCAAAAGACACATGCACCCCAATGTTCATTGCAGCACTATTTACAATAGCCAGGACATGGAAGCAATCTAAATGCCCATCGACAGATGAAGGGATAAAGAAGATGTTGTACATATATACAATTGAATATTACTCAGGCATAAAAATGAACAAAATTGGGTCATTTGTAGAGATGTGGACATTCTAGAAACTGTCATACAGAGTCAAGCAAGTCAGAAAGAGAAAATGAAATATTGTATATTAACGCATATATGTGGAACCTAGAAAAATGGTATAGATGAACCGGTTTGCAAGGCAGAAATAGAGACACAGATGTAGAGAACAAACGTATGGACACCAAGGGGGCAAAATGGCCAGAAAGGAGTGGTGGTGTGATGAATTCTGAGATTGGGATTGACATATATACAGAAATATGTATAAAATGGATAACTAATAAGGATCTGCTGTATAAAAAAGTAAAGAAAATAAAATTCAAAAAAAAGAAAAAGAAGTAATAACTGACACTGCAGAAATACAAAGGATCATGAGAGATTACTACAAGCAACTATATGCTAATAAAATGGACAACCTGGGAGAAATGGACAAATTCTTAGTAAAGCACAACTTTCCAAGACTTAACCAGGAAGAAATAGAAAATATAAACAGACCATTCACAAGCACTGAAATTGAGACTGTGATTAAAAATCTTCCAACAAACAAAAGCCCAGGACCAGATGTCTTCACCGGCAAATTCTATCAAACATTTACAGAAGAGCTAACACCTATCCTTCTCAAACTCCTTTAAAATATAACAGAGGGAGGAACACTACCAAACTAATTCTACAAGGCCACTATCACCCTGATACCAAAACCAGACAAAGATGTCACAAAGAAAGAAAACTATAGGCCAATATCACTGATGAACACAGATGCAAAAATCCTCAACAAAATACTAGCAAACAGAATACAACAGCACATTAAAAGGATCATACACCATGATCAAGTGGGGTTTATCCCAGGTATGCAAGGATTCTCCAATATATGCAAATCAATCAATGTGATACACTATATTAACAAATTGAAGGAGAAAATCCATATGATCATCTAAAGAGATGCAGAAAAACTTTAGACAAAATTCAACACGCATTTATGATAGAAACCCTCCAGAAGGTAGGCATAGAGGGAAATTACCTCAACATAATATAGGCCGTATATGACAAACCCACAGCCAACATCATTCTCAATGGTTAAAAACTGAAACCATTTCCTCTAAGGTCAGGAACAAGACAAGGTTGCCCACTCTCACTATCATTCAACATAGTTTTGGAAGTTTTAGCCACAGCCATCAGAGAAGAAAAAGAAATAAAAGGAATCCAAATCGGAAAAGAAGAAGTAAAGCTGTCAGTGTTTGCAGATGACATGATACCATACACAGAGAATCCTAAAGATGCTACCACAAAACTATTAGAGCTAATCAATGAATTTCGTAAAGTAGCAGGATACAAAATTAATGCACAGAAATCTCTTGCATTTCTTTACCCTAATGATGAAGAATCTGAAAGAGGAATTAAGGAAACACTCCCATTGACCATTGCAACAAAAAGCATAAAATACCTAGGAATATACCTACCTAAGCAGACAAAAGAGCTGTATGCAGAAAACTATAAGACACTGATGAAAGAAATTAAAGATAATACAAACAGATGGTGAGATATACCATGTTCTTGGATTGGAAGACTCAACATTGTGAAAATGTCTATACTACCCAAAGCAATCTACAGATTCTATGCAATCCCTATCAAACTACCAAGGGCATTTTTCTCAGAACTAGAGCAAAACAATGCACAATTTGTATGGAAACACAAAAGACCCCGAAAAGCCAAAGCAATCTTGAGAAAGAAAAACGGAGCTAGAGGAATCAGGCTCCCAGACTTTAGAGTATAGTACAAAGCTACAGTAATCAAGACAGTATGGTACTGGCACTAAAACAGAAATTTAGGTCAATGGAACAGGATAGAAAGCCCAGAGACAAACCCACACACATATGGTCACCTTATTTTTGATAGAGGTGGCAAGAATATACAGTGGAGAAAAGACAGCCTCTTCAATAAGTGGTGCTTGGAAATCTGGACAGCTACATATAAAAGAATGAAATTAGAATGCTCCCTAACACCATACACAAAAATAAACTCAAAATGGATTAAAGACCTAAATGTAAGGCCAGACACTATCAAACTCTTAGAGGAAAACATAGGCAGAACACTCTATGACATAAATCACAGCAAGATCCTTTTTGACCCATCTCCTAGAGAAATGGAAATAAAAACAAAAATAAACAAATGGGACCTAATGAAACTTAAAAGCTTTTGCACAGCAAAGGAAACCATAAACAAGATGAAAAGATAACCCTCAGAGTGGGGAAAATATTTGCAAATGAAGCACCTGACAAAGGATTAATCTCCAAAATTTACAATATTAAAAAAACAAAGAACCCAATTCAAAAATGGGCAGAAGACCTAAATAGACATTTCTCCAAAGAAGAGATACAGATTGCCAACAAAGACATGAAAGGATGCTCAACATCACTAATCATTAGAGAAACGCAAATCAAAACTACAATGAGGTATCACCTCACTGCAGTCAGAATGGCTATCATCAAAAAATCTACATACAATAACTGCTGGAGTGGGTGTGGAGAAAAAGGAACCCTCTTGCACTGTTGGTGGGAATGTAAATTGATACTATGGAGAACAGTATGGAGGTTCCTTAAAAAACTACAAATAGAACTACCATACGACTCAGCAATCCCACTACTGGGCATATACCCTGAGAAGACCATAATTCAAAAAGAGTCATGTACCACAATGTTCACTGCAGCACTGTTTACAATAGCCAGATCATGGAAGCAACCTAAGTGTCCATCGACAGATGAATGGATAAAGATATGGCACACATATACAATGGAATATTACTCATCCATAAAAAGGAATGAAATTGAGTTATTTGTGGTGAGGTGGATGGACCTAGAGTCTGTCATACAGAGTGAAGTAAGTCAGAAAGAGAAAAACCAATACTGTATGCTAACACACATATATGGAATGTAAAAAAAAAAATTTCTGAAGAACCTAGGGGCAGGACAGGAATAAAGACGCAGACATAGAGAATGGACTTGAGGACACGGGCAGGGGGAAGGGTAAGCTGGGACAAAGTGAGAGAGTGGCATGGACATATATACACTACCAAATGTAAAATAGATAGCTAGTGGGAAGCAGCCGCATAGCACAGGGAGATCAGCTTGGTGCTCTGTGACCACCTAGAGGGGTGAGTTATGTAGGGTGGGAAGGAGACGCAAGAGGGAGGGGATATGGGGATATATGTATACGTATAGCTGATTCACTTTGCTATACAGCAGAAACTAACACAACATTGCAAAGCAATTATACTGCAATAAAGATGTTAAAATAAATAAATAAAGTGAATAATTCAGTGTCATTTAGTACAATACATTCACAATGTTGTGCAATCACAACTTCTATCTAGTTCCAGAAGATTCCCATAACTCCAGGGTAAAACCTCTTACCCTTTAAGCAGTTTGTCCCTGTTTCCCCCCTCCTCCCAGGCCCTGGAAACCACCAATTTTCTCTGTCTCTATGAATGTATCTATTCTGGACATTTCATATACATGGAGTCATACAATCTGTGACTTTTTGTTTCTGGCTTCTTTTACTCAGCATAATGTTTTTGAGGTTCATCCACATTGTAACATGTATCAATAGTTCATTCTTTTTTATGGCTGAATAATAATTTCCTTAAGTTTTTAAGTTCAGCTTGTAAATTGTATTATTCTATTTCATAGAATTAGCAAATTTTGAACAATAACTTTTAAACTGATTAATATTTAGTCCATTTATCTAGTTAATCAGCATTTCTTTAAAATTTCAAATAGTACATATACTTAACATATTCATTTTTCTTTAATACTTTAATGAGCTTTTTTTCAAATCTATTAACCTTATTTAATTTTCTTCACTTCTTCAATACACAGTTAATTGGCAATGTTATAGTACAAATAAGATTTTGATGCAAATCAGGTATCAAAATTAATTAAAGGGAAATTAAAATGGAAATTTAACCAGAATTGTGTGATATAAGAATACCTAGAGTCCAGATAGGAGAAGAATCTGGAGGAAAAAAAAACTTACAAGTTACCTTTTGTACTCTGGCATTTTCTACACAAATGAAAACAGTAAAATGAATTATCTGTTAGATTATTTGACATATTTTCTAGATTTTCCCCCTAAGGTGACAGAATTAGATACAGAAATACTTGTTGTAATATTACCTAGCATAGAATCTCAATAAGAGTCAGCGTGACTTTCAGGTTATTGTTTCTATCAGGAAATGACAAAATCTGCTCCTACTTTATCACTTCCAAATGTCTTCCAATAATGTATCACCAGGGTTCTAAACTAAGAGACATATAAACCAATGAGACATCTCACATTATGGCACATCATGAATTTTAACCTGAAATACATTTTAACACGAATACATTTTATGTGATTGCCCTTTGTATACTGATTTCATTTTGGACACACATACAGTAGGATTTCAGAACCTGAACAGATATTTAGAAAACTGTGCTTATCACCTCAAAGAAATGCCACTAAAATAAAATGAACTTGCTCTTATTCATTTCTGGCTTCAGTTTACATTCACGTTTGCTTCTTCTGGTTGTGATTTATTACAAGTTTTTATTGAAAGTAGACAGAAGATTTAGAAGCTTTGGTGGTAGCTGTGAACTGAGCACTTATATGGAAATCATCATCTGCCCCGCATACTCTAAAAGGCACAGGAGATGGCATGAATTTTTAAAATAGTCATCTGGTTCCCATGTAGGTCTATCAGGAACCAGATCAGTTGGCACATTGATCCTGGACTCTCCAGCCTTGTGTCTCTGTTGACAGACTGTTTTGCCTGAGGCACGTTAGTTTTTCTCTCCAAACTCCGGAACTCCACACTCCAGAGGCCCTCCCTCCCACGTGCCGCCTCTCCCCTTCTGCCTTTAATGAGTTTTTTAATTGAAGTATAACTCACATAGAGAAGAGTATACAACTCACAAGTATGCAGCTGCATGAATTTTCACAAAATGAACGCCCCCATGTAGCTACCACCCAGATCAAGAAATAGAACATGACAAGCATTGCAGAAGCTCCCTCCTGCCCCTGTGCATTTTCCGGTGAAAGAATTATCTTTAAGTCCTGAATCTGTCTGATTTGCTGTGGAAGATGTGCTTAGCCAGCAAATGTTCTACCAATTATTTGCTAGTCCCTTGTGTACTTTAATAACAAAGGCTGCATGGTGCAAAGGACAAGATTCAGAAAGAAGCTCCATGTTTATCTTGGGGCTTCTAGTATCCCTGGCGAGCCCTCAGAACCCCATCCCCAAGGGAACAGATTGTTCCCTTTGGGCTGAGTGCACAGCACGCATTGCCCTTTTGTGTGAAGGGATTAGAAATACAAGAGAATGACATTGTCTATCAGTTATAGCTGAGTTGATGAAGATCAACTGCTAGTGACCGCATACAAGTTTCTCACTGTTGTGTGGATAATGGATCCTTCTGTTACGAACACTCATTAGGTATTGCCAGGGATAGATGAGGGACTCAGGGGACCTTAATGGCATTTTCTGTCAAGGGTTCCCATGCCCAGATCGGGTAAGTAGCTCCTGTAGGAAAGATGCTTTGAGAAGAATTACTTCTAGCTGAAATTGACCTTAGTAGCAGCAGGTAGATGAACTGAAGACCCAGAGCTAAGATAAATGGGGAAAGTAGTTAAGAGTCCAGGTGGGGAAAGCAGGCTGGGGCCATACCGTAGAGGGCTTTGAAAGCTAGGGGAGGAATCTGTGGTTAGGCCATCAGGAATCAGAGGGTTTTGAAGGGAGAGCTGTTCAGATACTCCTCCTTCTCCTCCCCTTGGTCATGATTTTTATTTCTATTTTCGGAGGGGGTTTCTGATGTGACGTGTAGGACAGAAGAGTGATTTGTCACCCCTGTGGCTTGTAGGGGGAGATGAATCTGTTCAGCGAGGCCCTTTATCAGCCCTCCAACCTTACCATGGTGTTGGCTGCCTGTCCAGGCTACGAAGGAGTTCAGGATGTGCCACCCTCAAATATGCTGCTTTTGCACATCGGTTAGTCTGAGCTGAAGGCACTTGAGAAAGAGCAGGTGCAGGAGGGGCTCTCTGACCCTCTCTCCACCTAAAAACAGGCCATGAAACTGCCTATAAGAAAGATGCCTTCCCTGCATCGGGAAGTAAACATACATCCTCAGCACCAGAGACTGGGAATTGCTTTTTTACTCAAAGAATGGTGGTGCTCCCTTGATACGATGGACCGCGGAACCCTGGGAGGGTTTGCTAGAGTAAAAGTAGCTTAAGATCCAAGGTAAGATAACAAAGCATTATTATCTGAGTACTCAGCACACGTTGCCCTTTCAGAAGTACTGCCTGTGGACTTCCTGCACAGAACAAAGCCCTCCGGGAATAAGCACTTAGGAGGAAAAACGGTCTATTATCATAATGGAGTATTCAATTACTTGCTCCGATGAGAGGTGGAGGAACTTCTAAATTCATTGTAGTAATTTAGAGTTTTTTGGGGGAAAATAATTAAAAATGTAAACTATTATCTAGGTGCTGGGTAATGTGGATGATAGAGCGTGGTTATAATGGGACTATGATACATTTTATTTATATAGTCTCTAGCTACAAAGAGTGTATTAGGTATTTTGCGGTAGGCTCAGAAGCACAAAACAAACAAGATTAAAATCAGCCATAAACCAGATCAGGAGACGCTAGTGAAATTCAGCAATAAATTTGATGCAAAACCAATGGGATATGCCAGGGGCCTTTTAGGATTTGCTGCAGGCTGATGCTTGTGCTTTCTTATTTTAGTGATATGGAAGGATGTAGAAGGTGGGGTTGATGGCTGTGAAGGAGAGGTCATCCAGGGCGCGGGCTTCCTATTGCAGAAAGAACAATTCTGATTTTGTGGGGAGAATAGAATTTTCATGGCCTACGGATATTTGTGAAAACTCGCGTGTGTGTGTGTGTGTGTGTGTGTGTGTGTGTGTGTGTGTGTGTGTGTGCTTCCCCCAGTCACTCATTCCTGTGTGACTCATCCTTACAATCAGCAAATCCTTACTTTCTATGCAACTCCACATTATCTTTCTGGGTTTCCTACTAATGATTTTTTCTTCTCTCTCACTCTCAGTTTTTTTTCTCGCAGTCCCTTTCTCAAGCTTCCAATCTTTTAAAACTCTTGGTGTCCCTCATGTTACTGTAACATAGCATCCTGGACAGAAATAAGACTGTTGAAATCAGATTCTGCAAAGGGGGCCGCTTAGCTTTTTTTTGCCTGACCAGGTTAGGGGAATACAGACCTCGTGATAGGCGGTTCTTTGGGTCCATGGACCTAAATGAAATACTATTTTGAAAAAATTTCTTATCTTAGAATTTTATGGAAATGACAGCAAAGATTCATTGAGAAAGACTGAATGTACTCTCTGTAAGGAAAATAGCTTCTTTTTCTCTAGGCACTTTTATCAAACATATACTAAAGCGTATCTTCTAACACCCTGGTAAAAAACCTTAACCAGTACGTTGAAAGAAGATGTTTCAGGTCTAGTTTGTGCCGTCTTTTATGCATTCCATGGTGTTCTCGCTGCACATGCAGATTCATTTGCCTGTCAAAGCATCACCGCTAAGGACTGAATCTTTTTTCACCTGTTTCCTAGGGAAGATTTGCCTGCCATGTATTCTGCAAATTACTTGCTAGTTGCCTGCTCGACTTGTTAACAAGAATATGGGTGCAGAGAGCTGCTGCATCCCTCACTCTGCTCAGAGTGCACTGCACCCTTGGTCTTTTGGCCTCTGTTTTTGCTTTGGTACAATTCATGTTCCCTGGATGGTGGCAATCGCAGAGCTGTTTCATCCCCCGTTGTTGAGAAGTATCACTTCTGCTTGGCCGCTCTATTAAAAGATCCTGCTTTGAGCCACACCTTGGCCCTTTCTGGGTATAACACCATTAAGCTTTCTCTTCCTCTCCGTACCATTGACTGACGGTGTTATTGTTTGAAGACTCCGTTTCTAAAATCATGTAGTAACATCAAATTGCAATCGTGCACTGCACCTGCATTACTTCCCAACTTGCTGGTGTGTTTCTACAAGGAGGGGGCTACTTTCACATTTGTTTTGTTTTTCTCCATGTCTGGCTCATTGCTCTGTATGTATTAAATACCCAATAAATATGCTTTTTATACATACACCTTTCATAGTTTTCCTCTCACTGTATTATTTTTTAAATGTTCAAACCTACAGAGAAGTTGGGAGAAAAGAACGAGAACCTGTATACCTAGACTTACGAGTTGCCTATATTTGGCCACATTTGCTTTATCTGTTTATATATAGCTTATTTTCTAAACCATTTGAAAGTAAGCTGCAGAAATCATGATTTTTCACCCATAAATATTACAGTACACATTTCCTGAAAATAAGGATATTTTCCTATATAATCACAGTACTATCATGACACCTAAGCAAAGAGAGTAATATACAGTCCATATTTAAAATCCTAGAACTGTCTCAAAAATGTCTTTTACAGTTATTGCTATTGCTTTTTGAAAATCTAGAATCCCACTGAGGTTCATAGATTGCATTTTGTTCTTCTATCCTAAAAGTCAGTTTGAATGGATGTGGAATTTCAAAGTCATTTATTTACTGTTTCTGTCCCATCATTCTTTTTGGTGGAATCTGGAATCATTATTTCTACCTAGAAAGATCAAAGAGGGACTAGAGATAACATTAGGATTAGAGCAGGGTTGATATTCTGCTGATAGGCAACAGCATAATTACATGGGTGTTGATACTGAAATGTGATTTACTGAGGGTAAATAGCTGTTGCCTGAGCACCCCATTCCCCTCCCATGTGCTCTCTTTCTCATACCCCTCACAGACATCCCTACAGGACCTGAAGACTTAATTCCTGGCACCACAGATGACCTCCAGAACCAAGGCTGAGTTGTCCCTTCTAATGGGTCAGTACCTATGTCATATCATTCTTAATGTTTTAAATATCACCCCTGGATTAAAAGAATGAAAAACATGAACAGACATATTCCAGATTACTCTGTGTCTATTTCCATTTTTCCCATCTGTTAAATGAGATCATGGCTAAAAAAATTATTTTAGAACTTCTGATATTTCATCAAGTCACTCAGTAGGTTTAGGATTAAACAGTTTTTACTATTTAAGGTGTTTACGTCATCCTCTTACTCATTCCCATAATTCTCTGCGTTTTGCCCTTCTTTGTACTCATACTCATCCGTCATATATAACAATTCTATTTACATTTCCTCAAAGAAGAGCACATTTTCTACATGAGCACTGCAGCCAAAGAACCCAGCATTCAGTGCTCAGGTGAAAACCATATTTGTTAATTTACACATGTTGGCACTGAATAGGTAGCAGGTGGTAATGATGGTTTTTAAAGGATTGTGTGCATATCTGAGCATTTATTTACTTAATATTTTTGAAATTAAGTGTGGAAATTTCACAAACCTGTAAAGTTAAACAAATGTCACCTATTTTGCCTTGACTTAGTGCATACAAATGTTTATAAAAGTGGTGCTTCTGAGCAAGTATTACATCACCATAGGATTTGATGAGATTTTGAGCAATCATTTAATTAAACATTTTTAAGTTTTAAAGTGTGTAAAAGTGAAGGAACTGTGTGTAGGAACTCTGAAATGAATGTATCAGAATTGCCAATGAAATATTAGGAGAGACTTTTGGAGTCTGAACTGGAACATGGATAGAAAATGCTGAAGAAAGAAGATGATGGAAACAAAATACCCTGGAATTTCTCGAATAGAGGCTAATAGTCAACAAGCTGTCAGCAGCATAGCAGAACAACGTGAGCACTGTGCAAGAAGGACATTAGTGACAGAAGTAAAAAGTAAGTAAAAGCCAGAATATCAAAACTATTTGTCTGTTAGAACAATGTATGTTATGTCAGGTAAAGTTCCTTGTAATGATTTTTTTTAATTACTATTTTTTGAACAGATAATACATTTATATGGTTCAAACTTTTAAAAATACACCCCTACCCTTTAGCCACCCAGTTCCTTCATCAAGAGGCAACCAAGAGTATCATATTATCAGCTTCTTATATTCTTATAAGGGTGTATAATCCATATGTAAGTATAACCTACTCAGAATATATATAAATTCAATATATTTATTCACATTCAGAAAAAAGAACAATATATTTGACAGTACATTGTCACCTTCAGAAAGGTTAGTAGAATAGCTCACAAAAATAAAATATAGATAGAATATAAAACAAAGTTACTATCTATGTAACTACACCTAATCCAGAAAGAGAACATTGCCAGTACCCCCCTCTCCCCTCTGACCAAGAAGGTATCAATCACTATTTTGACTTATAACAGTATAGTATGTTTTGCCTGGTTTTGAACTTTATATAGATGATATTAAACAGTGTGCATTCTTGTGTGTCTGTCTTTTCTTATTCCACATAGTGTTTTTGAGATCCATTCACATTGTTGTGTGTGGCTGAAGCTGGCTTCTTTTTCGTTGCTCTAGAGTGTTCTCTTGTATGGCTGTGGCATTGTTTATGCATTCCACTGTTGTTGGGTGTTTTTCTGTAAGGCTCACTTTGGGGATATTATGAATAACACTGTTGTGAATATCTTTTACACATCTCGGTGCATATGTATCCATATATCTGTTGGGAAAAATATATGCATAAAACATAAATAAGTCTTAATGTGTTACCCTTCTCTCCATACACACAATGGTTTTTTTCACAAGGGTTTTTTATGAAACAGGACTAATAGAGGCAAGTTAGTTTGGGAGAGCTAATCAAATTATACCATGTAGGTTGCTGTTTCTCACTTATCAGCTGAACCAATTCGGCTCAATCATCTCTGTTCAATAGATGTTTAATCCATACAGAATAATAATCCCATCTGTGAATCAGGTTCCCATGTAATGCCTTCCAGTCTCTGGGTATCAAAGGGCATTGTCATAACAAATAAAATGATCTCTGTGGATGGTTGAAGATCCTCTTAGAAGAGCTGAAGATGGTCATGCTGTTGTAGCAGCCAGAAGCCATTGCAAAGGGAAGTGTGATTTCAGGGTGATTGAATTTCTTGAGACATTAATACAGGTGTCCCCTGTTCTTCGAAAGTTTGCTTTATACCCCTTCGCTTTTATTAAAGACCATTGGTACCTGTTTTTGGCATCTGAGAAATTCGAAGATGATTTTCACTTTTACAAAGAAGTGAAAAGCAAAAATAGCGTTCTGTGTGAGTTCTGCCTTCCTTCTGCAGCAAGCCCGTTACAGAGGCAGCACATACCCAGCACAGGGAGAATGGTCCTGCCAAGCTCCTTCCCCAGGAATTACACTCAACATCTCAGCATGAAGCTGCCTTAGCTTTGAACTCTGTCTGTGTGCATCTGTGCTTTATCTAGATTTATTTTGTGCATCCCTTACCATGGTCAGTCTGAAGGTAATTGCTTCTTCCCTTGTGGCCATTTTAGCTTACAAGAGGTTTCGGAGGAACGCTCTAATTTGGATAGTGGGGGAAACCTGTACTTGAAATCTCGGAATGAACAATGCCACTGTATAACTGATTGGTACAAGTTTGTTTTGTTTTGCTTTCTAAATCACTGATGAGCCAATCAAGGACAAAAATAAGTGTCAAATGACTAATTAAATAAAAATTCAAATGCTTTGCTATTTTGGATATTTGTTTCATTCCACAATAAACGTGTCTAAGCATTTTTACAGAACAAGCACATGGAGTTTTGTATTATCTACAGTTTTACTTATATATGTGAAAAATATAAACAACACATTAGAGGTTTTTACTCCAGACAATATGAAAAATTTCAGATATGAAATCATATTGTTGATTGTTTTAATGTTCCTTCTGATTTTATATATTAAGATGAGATTATAACCTATAAATCTACCAAAAATGTTTCTATTTTTGTTATTGTTCCCAAAAGGTAACTTAAGTTTGAAGTAATTCAACTAAATGGTGAAGTCTTTTTAAAATTGCTGAAGGAAATACTGTGTTTAAATCACTTGTTATTAGTTTGATGACTGTGGTGATTTTTACCAGCCTCTCTGGTGTAATTTTCCTTAAAAATCAAGTATTTTTGGAAGATTCAGTCTCAGCCTCATTATATATTATGGTAGAGAGGATGTTTCAACAAATACTGAGCCACTGCTCTGTGGAAGAACTGAGTGTGTAAAAATGAATTCAGCGGTGTTTTTGCACTCTCTTTTGCAAACAAGACTAAAGGAAAGAAACACATTCTGCATAACTATCATATTCTCTTGTCATAATTGCTACTAACCAAGAATTAAGGGATCTGTACTGTGCACGTGTGCCATGCATAAGTGCTCAGGTGAGCTACTGACCTTGTAAGCGAGAAGGACCCTACGAGGTCCTCCCAGAATAGACACCCACCCAGGTCCTCTGCCTGCCTTTTGTCTATAGAAAAACTTTAGTCAAAGAATAAATTTAATCAGAGAAATGAGAAAATATAGAAAAAAAGGAAAACAGTCAAGCAAGACAAAATAATAATACTTTAGCCATTAAACAAAGTCATGGACCTTTAGTTCTTCCTCAAGGACTATAGATAATATTCTGAGCCATGTCCTTTGAGCTGTTTTGCAGATACTGAAACCCTCACCAGGTGGGAGAAATTAACTGTATGCTGCCCACAAGTCCCCAGACCTCCAGACTGGTTGGAACCAGAAGGTTGATGATGTTGACTTCCAATTACCTCACAACTGACCAATCAGAAGAATGCGCCCGAGCTGACCACGCCCTGCTCCTTGAACACTGTAAGACTCCTTGCTACCCCCTCCAGGGTGGGGGATGCAGTCTTGAGGGCCTTAGCCTGCTGTGGCCCCCCCATTGCCTGGCAATCAATACAGCTATTTCTTTTACTTCACCCAAAACTCTGTCTCGGAGATTTAAACCAGAACTAGTGTACCGAGGCTGAATTTTGACAACAAACTTTGGCCTTAAAAGGTAAGCAGAATTTTAACCAGGTGAATTGAAAAACATTTTTTCTTAAAAACAACCATATGCTGAGTGTCCTACAAACATATCTTATTATCTTTGAGTATCTCAACAAACCTGAAGCTAGGTAACCACACTTTAACAGGTGTGGTATCTAGACTCAGAGACATTTTATTTTATTTTATTTTTTGCAGTATGTGGGCCTCTCACTGTTGTGGCCTCTCCCGTTGTGGAGCACAGGCTCCGTACGTGCAGGACCAGCAGCCATGGCTCATGGGCCCAGCCGCTCCGCGGCACATGAGATCCTCCCGGACCGGGGCATGAACCGGTGTCCCCTGCATCGGCAGGCGGGCCCCCAATCACTGCGCCACCAGGGAAGCCCCAGAGACATTTTAGGTTGAGCAAAAGTAGGTAGGAAAAAGGGAAATATAAGAATACCTGGCGTGAGACTTCCCTGGTGATGCAGTGGTTAAGAATCTACCTGCCAATGCAGGGGACATGGGTTTGATCCGGAAGATCCCACATGCCACGGAGCAACTAAGCCCACGAGTCACAGCTACTGAAGCCCACGCACCTAGAGCCTGTGCTCCGTAACAATAGTAGCCCCTGCTGGCTGCAACTAGAGAAAAGCCCTCACGCAGCAGCGAAGACCCAATGCAGCCAAAAAAAGAATACCTGGAATATTTGGGACATGTCTAGAGAGTAGGGTATAATGGGGAGTGATCAATAAGGAAGCTGGAAAGATAGCTTGGAGCTGGCTCTCTAGTAAACAATGTGAAAAACCATGCTTTGAGCAATGGCAGTCCTTGGAGATTTTTAAGACAGGAGTAAATGGATCAGATTCCTGCCTTTTTTGTTTGTTTATAGGAGAGATTTATTAGAAGAAATACTACGGCATATATAGACAACATAAAGTCTTAATTTCTACTCATACAATGGTAGATTTGATATAATGCATAATAAAATTTTCTTTAATCCATAATGCAAAGTTTGATCACTAAGTCGTTAGTTGATAAGCAAACCTCATAGAACTGCTTCACGTCAGCAAAGGCCACAAACACCATGTACATATACGTGTATAGGTAGATATATTTTTTGGGTAAAATTTGTAATATTAAATTAACCATTTAAACGTGTACAATGTGGTGCCATTTAATACATTCACATGGTATGCAACACTCTCTAGGTCCAGAACTTTCATCACCTCAAAAGGAAATCCTGGGGCTTCCCTGGTGGCGCAGTGGTTGGGAGTCCGCCTGCCGATGCGGGGGGCGCGGGTTCGTGCCCCGGTCCGGGAGGATCCCTCGTGCCGCGGGGCGGCTGGGCCCGTGGGCCACGGCCGCTGAGCCTGTGCGTCCGGAGCCTGTGCTCCGCAACGGGAGAGGCCACAGCGGTGAGAGGCCCGCGTACCACAAAAAACAAAAACAAACAAAAAAGGAAATCCTGTACCTGTAGCAGTCACTCCTCATGTTTCCTTCCTCCTGGCTTCTGACAACCACGGATCTCTTTTCTCTCTCTTTGGATTTACCTCCTCTGGATACATCATATAAAAGAAATCATACATATGTGACCTTTTGTCTGGCTTCTTTCACTTAGCATAACGTTTTTGAGATTCATCCGGGTTGTAGAATCTATCAGTCCTTCATTTCTTGTTATGGATGAATAATATTCCATTGTATGGATATACCACCTTTGGTTTATCCATCTGTCCACTGATGAACATTAAGGTTGCTTCCACTTTGGGGATATTGTGAATAGTACTGCTATGAATATTTGTGTACAAGTTTTTATTTGAACACTTGTTTTCAATTCTTTTGCATATGTACCTATGAGTAGAATTGCTGGGTCATGTTGAACTGTATGTTTACATTTTGGAAGAACCGCAAAACTGTTTTCCAAGCAGCTGCCCTATTTTATATTCTCATAGGTAATGTACTAGGGTTCCATTTCTCCACAGACTTGCCAACACTTATTTTCTTTTCTCAAAAAAGTTTAAATTATGGCCATCCAAGTGGGTGTGGAGTGGTATCTCATGGTGGCTTCGATTTGCATTTCCTTAATGACTAATGGTGTTGAGCATCTCTTCACATGTGTGTTGGCCATTTGTACATCTCTTTTGGAGAAATGTGTATTCAGAAACTTTGCTTGTTAAAAACATTGGATTGTCTTTTTGTTGCTGAGTTGTGAAAGTTTTTTATATTTTCTGGATACTAAATTCTTATCAGATATATAGGATTTGCAAATATTTTTTTCCCATTCTGGAGGTTGTCTTTTCAGTCAAGAGATTTTTGAGCCATTTATTGAAACAGAAAACGCAGAGGAAGAAGCCAGTGAGGACAGAAAGGGGTAGGAGAAGTGGGTTCAGTTGGAGGCGTTGGTTGGAAATCTGGGTGGAGACACCCAGCCAAAGGTATTTGGCTACACATGGTGCCTGGAACATCCTATGCGTTTGGTGTTCGTTGATTGGTGGAATCTGGGAGAGAAGCTGGGGACAGTTGCTGCTGTAGCTACAAGCCGTCAGGCTGTATTCCGCAGAAACAAAGGACACTCCCCTTTCAACAAAGTTGTTCTTTATTGTTGAAAATACTATTTTTGGCCAACCTCCTAAAACAGTCAGAAACTCAAATGAGCTTGAAGATTTGGTCACAATTCCCAGATCAAACAGCATAGGCTGAACCATGTTACCGAGAACAGGGAAAACAAAATCAACCAGTGAGAGATACAGCCTATTGTAATCTACTTACAATATTTCCCTTCCAATAGAATACAATGTGTGTATATCTTAATCTAAGCTTATATTTATGTAAGATTTATTTGAACCAAAGTAATTGAAAAAGCTGATATAAAATTCAAATCCTGTATAAGTAAAACAGTTCCTTTTTCCATGATGCACGATTGACTTTTAAAAAAATTAATTAATTATTTTTTGGCTGCATTGGGTCTTCGTTGCTGTGCACAGGCTTTTCTCTAGTTGTGGTGAGCAGGGGCTACTCTTTCTTGTGGTGTGTGTGCATCTCATGAAGCTCAACACAGGCTCTAGGCGCACAGGCTCAGTAGTTGTGGCACGCGGGCTCAGTAGTTGTGGCTTGTGGGCTCTAGAGCGCAGGTTCAGTAGTTGTGGCGCATGGGCTTAGCTGCTCCGCAGCAGGTGGGATCTTCCCAGACCAGGTCTCGAACCCGTGTGTCCCCTGCATTGGCAGGTGGATTCTTAACCACTGCGCCACCAGGGAAGTCCAGCATCATTGAATTTTACCTTCAGTTTATAATCTGTATGCTGTGCCTTGATTTACTCAGCCATGCCTAAAGCAGATTTTTATATCTTGGGTGAGCAGGCAATGCTGATGGGGGCATGAAATACCTCCTTTTTAGAATTCTGCCCACATGGCTTATATTATGAGACACTCATTTTAAAATCCCCTGGATCTGTGCTGGGTGTCCTGCAGACACCCAAGCCTGGCATTATTTTTTTTATGAATCTCAGGGAAACCATTCTGCTACTGAGCTAGCCTCACTCACACATTTCATTTATCCACAATAATAAGAATATCAATACCTTGGATTTATATAGAGTCTCTCATCCAAAGAGGTCAAAGCATTTTAATTTAATTGGATGTTCCTGTGGCTTTAAGAGCCTCTGGGTATATTTACAAATGTAATAATAAGAAACAGTCTGCTCTGGTTTACAATATAACAGACAGCATGAAATAAGACCTGAACATACACTGCTTCTCACACTCACTACACAAACATATCCGATGCCTGGCCATGGGGTTCAGGGTCCTTTCTGAGCAGATCTCCGTGTGTCTCTTTACCCATAACTCCACTTTTTCTCCATGAGTTCTTTACTTTAGTCAATTTATTCCCTTATCATAGGATGCATGTTTTCACTTTGCTCCTTAACCTGTTATAGAAGGCCCTTCTCCTCCTCCTCAGGTGTTTTAAGTCTGTACTTTTTTTTTTTGGCCCAGCTGATTTATAACCCATCTATTCCATGGAGACTGCTATAGCATCCTAGCCTTCCTTGATTATTTCCCATTGAAAAATCTGAAGCATTTATGCTCTTATTCTTTGGGCATTGATGCTGTGGTTTATGGTCATTTCCTTTTCTTTCCCTGTATAGCATGTCAGCCCCTCCACACAGAGAAGTCTATCTTCAATGTGTTAGATGTTCATAAACCTTAGCTGGTTCCAAGTAGCCCGGTGAGTTTGGGAGTCTGCGTTGAAGGCTGAAGGTTACAAATAAGCAGACCCACTATGCCTTCTCCTAATTTTATTTTCCCCATTGTTCACAGTTTAGTGCAAGTTTGGAATTAGTTTAGAAGGTCATCTAGAATAGAAGCAATGTGAAAGGCTGTGGTTGTCACCTGAAGATGAAAGGTACAATGGTACAAAGATTTCCTGAGGTGGGATGTGAAGGAAGTGGAACAGAGAAGAGAAAACAATTTATTGAATGAAGGTTTAATTGGGGTGTGTTGATTTAATTATCATGTAATTGCATTTCCAGTGTGTAATTAAAGTAGCCCATCATTTTTGATGCTTATCCAATTCTTGCTTTTTTTTAAAAAAAGTTCTTTTTAAAAATTTCTGTTTATAAAAGCAACACCTATTCAGAGAAAATTTGGAAAAAACAGTGAAGTGTTTTAAAAAAAACGAAAAATTATCTTTTGCTTGCTCCTCAAAACAACTTCATAATACCCAGAGACGTATTTTAAACAAAATTAGTACCATACTTTAGTAACAACAGCTGATATTTACAAAGCGCCGGTCATGTATACCTCACACAGTCTCACTATAACACTCTAAGGGAAGTAGTATCCTCATCTGCTTTACAGATAAGGAAGCTGAGGCACAGGAAGATTACAAAACTTGCCTAAGGTAATCTAGCAAGTGGAGAGCTGGGATTGAATCTAGCCAGTCTACTGCATAACCTACATTCTTTATTTTCTTACTGTGGTAAAATACACATAACATAGGAATTATCATTTTAACCATTTTAAAGTGTATCATTCAGTGGCCTTTAATATTCACAGAACTGTACAACCATCACCATTATTAAGTTCCAGAACATTTTCATTATCTCCAAAGGAACCCTGTGTCTATAAAGCAATCATTCTCCATCCTCACCTCACACCAAACCCTGGGAATCACTCATCTGTTTTCTGTCTGTATGAATTCACCTAGTCCAGATATTTCGGGTAAACAGAATCATATGCTGTGTCGCCCTTTGTGTCTGGCTTCTTTCATTTAGTATAATGTTTTCAAGTTTCATTAATGATGTAGCATGTGAAAGTATTTCATTCCCATTTATAGCTGAATAATATTCCATTGGATGGATATGTCACATTTTGTTTATACCTTAGTCATATACCACATATTATTCCACATTCATCTATTGATGGACATTTGAGTTGTTTCTGCCTTTTTGCTATTATGAACAATGTTGCTATGAATGTTTTTTTTTTTTTTTTTTTTTTTTTTTGTGGTACGCGGGCCTCTCATTGTTGTGGCCTCTCCCATTGCGGAGCACAGGCTCCGGACGCACAGGCTCAGCGGCCATGGCTCACGGGCCCAGCCGCTCCGCGGCATGTGGGATCTTCCCAGACCGGGGCACGAACCCGTGTCCCCTGCATCGGCAGGCGGATTCCCAACCGCTGCGCCACCAGGGAAGCCCGCTATGAATGTTTTTGTACAAGTATTTTTTTGAGCACCTGTTTTCAATTCTTTTTGATATATACCTATGAGTGGAATTGCTGGGTCATATGGTAATTTTATATTTAACTTTTTGAGGAACCGCCAAACTGTTTTCCACAGCTGCTATATCATTTTACATTCCCACCAGCAAAGTCTGAAGGTTTTTTTAGTCAACATTTCTTTTCCCATTTAAAAAAATTAAAGCCAAACTAGTAGGTGTAAAGTGGTATCTCACTGTGATTTTGATTTGCATTTCACTGTTGTTGAGCATCTTTTAATGTTTTTTGGCCATTTGTACTGATATATCTTCTTTGGAGAAATGTCTATTCACATCTGTTGCCCAGTTTTTAATTGGAGCTTTTGTCTTTTGCTTTTGAGTTGTAAGAATTCTTTCCATATGTTGGATATAAGACCCTTATCACATATATGATTTGCACATATTTTCTCACATTCTGTGGGTTGTCTTTTTAAAATTTCTTCATAGTGTTCTTTGATGCACAAAAGTTTTAAATTTTGATGAATTCCAACTTATCTATTTTTCCTTTTGTTGCTGATGCTTTTGGTGTCATACATAAAAATCAACTGCCAAATCTAAGGTCATTAGGATTTACCCCTATGTTTTCTTCTAAGAGTTTTATCTCTTACATTTAGGTCTTTGATGCATTTTGAGTTAAATTTTATGTGTGGTTCAAGGTCTAAATGGGTGGTATCCTCCCCGCTCCCAAAATTCATACGTTGACTCCTAACCCTCAACGGTGATGGTATTAGAAGGTGGGGGCTTTTGGAGGTGATTAGGGATTAGTATTCTCATAAACGACACCTCACAGAGATCCCTAGCCTCTTCCACCATGTGAGGGCCCAATGAGAAGGTGCTGGCTAAGAACTAGGAAGAGGGCATTCCCCATGAAACAACCATGATGACACCTTGATCTTGGACTTCCTAAGATTCAGAACTGTGAGAAATAAATTTCTGTTGTTTATAAGCTACCCAATCTGTGGTATTTTGTTATAGCAGCCTGAATGGACTAAGACAGTGTCCAACTTCATTCTTTTGCATGTGGATATCCAGTTTTTCTAGCATCATTTGTTGAAGAGACTATTCTTCTCCCATTGAATAATATTGGCACCCTTGTAGAAAGTCAGTTGATCATAGATGTATGGGTTTATTTCTGGACTTACAATTGTATTCCATTTATCTATGTGCTTATCTTTTTGCAAGTACCACACTTTTGATTACTGTAGCTTTTTGGTAAGTTCTGAAGTCAAGAAGTCTGTGTCCTCCAAACTTGCTATTTTTTTCAAGATTGTTTTGGTTATTTGGGATTCCTTGCAATACCATATAAATTTAGGATCAGTTTTTCTAATTCTGCAAAAAGACCGTTGAAATTTTCGTAAGGATTGCACTGAATCTGTAGATAGCTTTAGGGAGTATTGACATCTTAATGATATTAAGTCTTCCAGTCCATGAACACAGGATGTCTTTCCATTTATTTAGGTCTTCTTTAATTTATTTCAGCAAAGTTTTATAGTTTTCAGTGTATAAGTCTTTCACCTCCTTGGTTAAATTTATTCCTAAATATTTTATCCTTTTTGATGCTAAATGTAATTTAGCATCAAATGTAAATGAATGTAAATGGAATTGTTTTGTTAATTTCCTGTTTGGATTGTTTATTGCTAGTGTCTAAAAACACTATTGATATTTTTGTCTTGCTATTGTGTCCTGCAACCTTGCTGAATTCATTTATTAGCTCTAATAGTTTTTAAAAATTTCTTTAGGATTTCCATATGTACAACCATGTTGTCTACAAAGAGAGATGGTTTTACTTCTTTCTTTCTAATTTGAATGCCTTTCATTCTTTTTTTTTTTTGCCTAATTGTTCTGGCTAGAATTTCCAGATCTTTGTTGAGTACAAGTGGCAAAATGGACATCATTGTCTTGTACCTGATCATAGCTGGAAAGCTTTCAGTTTTTCACCATTGAGTATTAGCTGTGGGTTTTTAATAAACATCCTTTATCACATTGAATAAATTCCCTTCTATTTCTAGTTTTCTGAGTGTTTCATCATGAAAAGGTTGTTGGATTCTGTCAAAAGCTTTTCCTGTATCAAGGTGATCATGTGTTTTTTCCCTACTGCCTGCATCGTTAGCCACTAGGCCCAATTACCTCTCTCTCTCTCTCTCTCTCTCTCTCTCTCTCTCTATATATATATATATATATATATATATATATATATATATATATATATAAGTTCTTTAATTTTATAGCCTGCATTTTGCACTTATATCATGAACATCTTCTCTTCATTAAAACTCACTAAAATTGTGATTTCCAATGGCTATATGTTATAATATATCTATCCTCTTGTGGACATTCCATAATTTATTTAATACTTCTGTTTTAAAATTTTCAGTATTTTTTCTGTATTTCTGTTTCTTTAGGATCAAAGTCTCTAGAACTGGAATTATTGGGCCAAAGGCAAGGAACACTAAAAAAAAAAAAAAAAAAAAAAAAAAAAAATATATATATATATATATATATATATATATATATATATATATTTCCAACTTATTTTTAAAAAATCACTGTGAACCTCTACCAGCTTATATCTGCCTAATCAAAGCAGTGGACATTCTCTGTGCTTGCTATTTCGTAACTCCAGGACCTCTGAGTTTGCTTTCTATCCGTCTCTGAAGTTCTTTAATCTCTACCTCTACTAAGGAGATCACTCACTGCCTTCTCTCCTTTTCAATATTTATTTTTCTTCTTGTTCCTCGATTTATGCACTTTCTATTCTTACTCTGATCTTTTTTTTAGTTCATCTGCTGAATTAGTGACTAAGCCAGTAGAGTTGAATGCAGGACATATGAAAACTTAACAGTAAAAATATTAATAAAGCACAACTGTGCATCATTACCAACTATGTTTTATTTAGCTTGGGAAGAAAAGGAATCTGCAATCTGGTCAGTGTTGCTTTTCGGTTTTTCTGTCTTTTCTTTATCAATATCCATTTGTGTGTTCCTGCTTGCATGTTTTTTTAGGATTATCTGGAAATATCAAAATAATCGAACTCACGCATTAAACGAATGTATAAACATTTAGTTTTAGAGAATACTAAAGAAAAGCATTTCTGTGTCTATTCATTTTCGCATTTTATTGGATTTTTCTTAACCACCTGTGTTTAAAGTAAAAACTTTGTATATAGACATCAAGCACCGACCCTACTTAAATACACACCCCACATACGCAGTTTGGCAATGTCAGATAAATTTGATTTAAAAAGTAATAAAATTCTAAAAACAAGGAAACTGGGGAAAAACCCACGATTAGAATAAATATAAGTGAAGACATTAGGAGATTTCACCAAGTCGCAACTAGATCAGTTTTTCTGCGCTCCCAGGAAACGCGGAAGAAAACTACAGTACCCAGAATGCTTAGAGCGCGCGTCAGCTCTCGAAACTTGCGGCTTCAGTCCCGCCTCCTCCCTTCAGCGATAGGATTATCCAGTTCCGTGATTCTGGACTTCTCTTCTCCCATTGGTGCACTCTCCAGAGGTCAATTACAGAGTTTACCCTCTGTTCCTTCTGGCTCAGCCGCTCTCCACCTTGTACCAAGATGGCGGCAGAAGGAGCTGGTGGGAAATACAGAAGCACAGTCAGCAAAAGCAAAGACCCCTCGGGGCTGCTCATCTCTGTGATCAGGTGAGGGAGGCAGGGTCAGGGGACGGGGGCAGCGGCTCGACCTCCGCTTTGGAAGGGAGAAGGGTTAGCTGGGTTCTACCCTGCTGACCCCTCCCTTCTCTCCTTGCCTCCCCTCAGCCCCTCCCAAGGGCCCCCGCAGTTCTGCCTTTTTCTCTGGGGTTGGGCTAGAGGGAGGAGCCCGGCCTCGCAGTGTTTTCCTAATTTAGGGCCAGAGCTTTGCATTAGGGTCCCGGGGCCCTAAAAGCACACTGTTTGGGACTTGGTAGAGAAAGCCAGGTGTGTTCACTTATTCATACATTTATTGATTGATTGCCTTAAGCAGCGCTCAGTGTGGAAGGCATCTTATTCCCTGGGCTTCTGGGTGTCAGGCCCTGAAGTCCGGAGACTCCTGTCATGAGTTGCAGACTGTGTTCTCACACGTTGGACACATCCATCCACCTGTGAATGGCCACAGCCTCAAATACAAGAGCCTGTAGTGAGCTGGTAGAAGCTGTGGGTTTGAAAGCACACATCCGTGTTTGATTTTTGTTCTGCCTTCCTATCCCGATCTAGTCTTTAAAAAACAAAACAAATTTCACGTTATCCTCTATGCGTATCATTTTCCCAGACTATATATGGTGGGAGTAGGAGTGGTCGACCTTTTAGAGGCTCTTTTTTTTTTAAGTGAAATAAATTATAAGGGTGGAGAACCCTTTCAAAACCCCCATTTCAATAAAATGAAAATAAAAAGAACGGAGGATGCGTATCTCTTGTTAGTAAATTGTTCTGACTCTGAAGTTGCTGCGTTGTCTATCTGTTCAATTTGTATTCTTTGTGTTACCCTTCTTGTAACATTGTATTCATGACTCTAAATTCTCACATAAAACTTTGATTACCTCCTCTTATCCTTAACCTCTACTTCAAATTCTCAAAGACTGTAGCTTTCCTGGTTGCTTTGGCAACAAGCTTCAAAAGGAAAACCATTTTAGGCTCATGTTTATAAAATCTGAGCATCCCTGAAGATGTATCTGGTACGTGCCAGCTCTCTTCACTGTTTCCTTGGACCTGTCATTTTGTCACAAAATAAATTCCTTGTTAGTGATAGAGTCCATTGTCCTTTGAAAAGTTTATTAGTTTAGCTTTATCTTTTTCTATCAACGAGCAGTTGTTTTTCCCTTTTGAATAGTGAATGTTAAAAATTCTCCTTTAATTCCGTTCTGATATGTAACAATTGTCATTTCTATATTACATTATGTATTAGCATAACACTATATTTTCATACTCTTCCTATTAGCAATAAACAGCATTTATTGTTACAAGCATCTTTTAAATGGAAAGAAGACAATAGGTGGATAAGGGTTTGACCTGAGGACAGGATAGGAGTCTTTTATGGGGAATAACCAAATCTCATCACTATTTGCAGCCATGGTACCAAATAGTTAAATGATGACTAATTTGTTTGTGTGATAGTCCACTTTAAAGCATTGAAAAGTCAAAATGATTTAAAGAAGTATAGTGTAATTGTAGTGGAAGTGTTACATTTGGTGGATGGGTTATTTAAGTGCCTTGAGACTCATAAATGAAAATTTTAACCATTTATAACATGCTGAATAAAAATATTTCAGGAGGGTCAGATGTTTCAAAGGGTGGACTACGGGGTTTTGCAGAAGAGGTGGTTCTGTCGTGATGCAGTGCTTTGATGAGGAGACACACGGTGTTTGGGACTGAGTCTTTTGGAGGCTGCTGCTAACCACAGCTTTTGGTTTTAAGTCTTGCCCCTGGCTCTTTAAAATGGAACTAATTGGGTGGACAGAGTCTTGATTACCTGCTGATGTACTATTGGGACACACACACGTACCCACACAGCATTTTCCTACTTTTCTGTTCATTTCCCCCCTGCCCCAACCTTTTGTTTGGTGTGACGTTGGGGCAGGCAGCCCTTCTAAACAGGAAACAAGCAAGATGGCATTTTGGAGATGCTCTTTTATTTTTTGTGAGGTCTGTCGGATTTTTAATTGGGAAATGTGTCTACCACTTACTGTTAGGTGATTTACTTCCCAATTACATGTTGACTCTCTTCTCTTTATAAGTTGGCCTTTAATAGCTGGTTTAATTTGGAAGACAAACTTCGGCTGTGACTTGAGGAGACCTCATTGAAACCTCGGAGCGGAGCTTTTGTGGACAGACTCTGTTCACAGATGTCAAGGAGGTTTGAAGGCAGTTAGAGGCCCACATTGTCATCAACTTTTACGTCTTCGCAGAAGTTGGAATTTCAAAAACTTGGAAAATCCTTTATGGTAGACACCTGTTAATTCCCCTTCCTCCTCAGAGTATTTTGGTCAGCCCTGTATTTAATTCAAAGTAGACTTTGTTGAAGGAGTCCACGTCTTGATCAGAACTTTGAACAAACAGCTTTGAGGTCCATGCCACAGACTGTGGCAGGAAAGGAGTGCGGTCACTGTTCGGGCAGAGTCCTCAAGAGTCATTAGGGGATTAGTGTTGTTTTTACAGCACGAACTCCTCTCTTCATCTGAGCCTGTCTCATAATGGTTTTTAGGGTTTCCAGCTCTCTTTGTACCCTGGGGAGTCTTGACACTAGTGATGCAGTACTGTTTGCAAATTACTGTTGGTATATCTGGAAACTAAACACATATAAACTTTCTGGAAGCCCTAGGGCATCTGGAAGCATATATGGATGTAAGGGGCCAAAGAATTCCCATTTTTCTGGCTAAACGCACAGAATTAATACCTTGGGAACCCATGTCTAAGTTTCTAGCCTCGTGTAATTTTTAGCATTGAAATTTCTTAAAGGCTTTGAGGTGTATAGTTTTAATTTGGGGTGATATGATCAGGTTTTTTTTCCAAGCCATTTCTTATAGATAAATGTCAGACTCTTCAGTGGGAGGTTCGGTATAGGTAGTAGAGACTTACTGTATTATCCGTGTAAAGTGACCTTGGACTCATTACTTAAAAACCCCTGTGTCTTAGTTTGTCATTTGTAAAATGGGATAATCATACAATGTGCTCTGGGTTTTGGAAAAATTATATAAGAGTATGTAAAAGTGCCTCACAGTTTGGCACAGAGAAGGCACCCAAATGTTCATTTCCTCCTTTCCAGGAGCCCCAGCTTCTCTGGTTAGAAAGTTGATTTGAGTAAGTTTGCCAGATAGCAACCAGGATATAATTTTCCATCAGAAATATCCTTACTATGTTGACTAGAATGTTTGATGCCTGTTGTCAGAACGTTCTCTTTGTAACTGAGAAACTTTGTATAGCTGACTTAAGATGGTAATTCTTTGATAATTTGAGACTCAGCTAAAGAAGCTAGATTTAAATATATGTATGCTTATGTGTGTATATGAAACATGTAAAATATGAACAGACATCAAATGTAAAACATTTATTAAAAATAAAAAGACTATAAACAAGCAAACCGAAGGGACCATGGTCTCTTTGCCTAGATAACCCTTGTTGCCATTAGAAAATTATATATGTGATTTTCTAAAATTATATGCATAATTTAAAAAAATTAGTTACATATTTAGAAAATTCAGATATTTCAAGAGGTACAAAATAAAAAGTAGACTTTTCCCCCTGTTCGTCTCCCTCCTGAAACATACCCCTTTTAAGTGTCCTGAGGGAAATAGAAGACTGTATTTAAGTATGTGTGAATGTATAATCTTTAAACAAAATAATATATATTCTTTAATGTATTAATATCTAATATTTATGAGTTTATATGCACTTAAGGAATATTCATAAAATTTATATATTCTATGTGCTTTAAACAAATGGGATCATACTACATGCACTTTTGAACCTTTGTTCATTTGTTTTTCTTTATCTTGGAGATGTTTCTAGCAGCACACGTTGATCATATTCATTGTTTTTAGTGGCTAGGTAGTATTCTGTCACATGGATACACCATAGTCTATTTAATTGGTGGCCCATACCCCCCCACTTTTTTTTTTTTTTTTTTTTTTTTGCGGTACGTGAGCCTCTCACTGTCGTGGCCTCTCCCGTTGCGGAGCACAGGCTCCGGACGCGCAGGCTCAGCGGCCATGGCTCACGGGCGCAGCCGCTCCGCGGCATGTGGGATCTTCCCGGACCGGGGCACGAACCCGTGTCCCCTGCATCGGCAGGCGGACTCTCAACCACTGCGCCACCAGGGAAGCCCCCCCCCCCCCACTTTTTAACACATACTTTTGGTTTTATTTTTTCTTCTGTTTAAAATACATTGCAGTGAGCATTCTTGTACATTGGGCAGTATATCCATGGTGTAAGTCCATGTCAGTGGCAAGAGAATAGCTGATTTAGAGTATATGTGCATTTTGTGTTTTGACAGAGCCAAAATGTCCTCCAGAAAGACGGTAATTGACATCCCCACAAGTGGTGTATTAGAGTACCTGTTTTCCTGTGCTCTTGCCAGAAACCGAGTATTTTTGATGATTGTCTCTGTTAACTCTCTACTGCATGATTAAGAGGGAAGTGTTTGCCCCACTGTCATTTAGACAGTGCTGTTGTGTGTATGTGGATATATGTGATTTGAAAATATTTTTTCCTGGTCTGTGGCTTTTCTTCTTATTCACTAGGCAGAGAATTTGTCTTGTCCAGAGCAGACGTTTTTAATCTTAGTAAAATCCCAGCTTATCACTTGTTTCTTTCACGGATGATGTCTTTGGTGTAGCTAAAAAGCCGTTGCTGTACCCAAGGTCATCTCAGTTTTCTCCTATGCTAAGTTCTAGGTGTTTGATATTTAGGTCTCATACTCATTTTGAATTAATTTTTGTGAAGGCTGTAAGATCTCTGTCTAGATTGATTTTTTTTTTTTGGTGACTGTCCAGTTGTTCTCACACCGCTTGTTGAAAAGATTATCTTTTCTCCATTGTTGGATATATGTGAGATCCTCACCAACCATTCTATGCTTTTTGTTCTCTTTCTATGCACACTTGTTATTGTAACTTTTCCCATTTTCCTTTATAAAAATCGCATCACATAGACTTGTTAAAAAAAAAGTCATCAAAGAGAAACATTGTCCAAAAATCCTGTTTCCCAAAATACTGTTTTTGTTTTTAAGGTTTTTGTGTGGATCCTGTCCAGGTACCTACAGGGCTTAACTGTTGTAATTATAACAAAGTTAACACTTTTTGTAGCATAACAAAATAATATATCTTTGTATGAATATTTTTAAAGTGTAGAAAATTACAGAGAAGGAAATATAAGTTACTCATATTCACCCAGAATTAACCATTGTTAATAACTTTGCTTTCAGCTTTTAAAAATTATTGCATTATTATAAAAATAGTATATACTCATTATAAAGTATTCAAACAATGGAAATGCAGAAAAATGTGAAGATGAAAGTAAAAAATATTTTTCCAAACTTTATCCTCCATAAGTTACCATCATTGAGATTAGGTGAACCTAATTTTATATCTCTCTCTGTGTGTCTCTACCTCTCTGTATGAGATGTTGGATGGATAGATAGAAATATTTTAAAAGATAAATATGGGATCTTACTCTGTGTGCTAAACTTAACACGATAACTTAATGTCTCCGTTTTTAAGGTATACATACATATAGTAAAGTGCACACATATTAAGTATATGGCTTAATGAATTTTTGCCTTGTAACCATTACTCGTGTCAAGATAGAGAACACTTCCAGCATCCCTGTCAATTTTTTTCCAGTTCAGTTTTTTTGTAAGGATATCCTGTGGTTCCAGCACCATTTGTTTAAAAGACTTCTTTTTTCACTGAATTTCTTTGGCACCTTTGTCAAAAATTAGGTGGCCAGTGTGGAGTTATCAATATTTCTTGACTCTCTAGTGTGTTCCATTCATCTGTTTATTTTATTGACAATTCTACACAGTCTTGATGACTGCTTTTATAAGTCTTGGAGACCGATAGTGTAAGCTTTCCAACTCTGTTCTACTTTTTCAAAGTGTTTTTGGCCATTCTAGGTCCTTTGCATTTCCATATCAATTTTAGAATTAGCTAATCAAATTTCTAGAGTAAAACCTGCTGGGATTTTGGTTGGGATTGCATTGAATGTCCTGATTAATATGGGAGAATTGACGTCTTAACAATATGAGTTTTCCCATCCATGAACAGGCTCTCTCTCCCCACTTAACTCCTCTCAGCAATGTTTTTGTAGATTTCAATGTGTAAGTCCGTATTGTTTGTCAGATTTACCTTTAAGTAGTTTAAGACGCTTTAAGTTGTCCCACAGCTCACTGAATGCCGATGTCCCCCCACCCTCTTTGATTGTTTTTTTCTTGGTGGGTTGTTTTTTTTTTTTTGGTATAGTTTCTATTGCTGTGTGTTAAAGTTCACTAATCTTTTCTGCAATTCCTAATCTGCTGTTAATTCCATGTAATGTAATTTTTATATTAGATTGTGGTTTTGCTCTCTAAGAAGTTTGATTTGGGTATTTAAAAAAAAAAAATCTTTAGTCTTTCCCATAGCTTCTTGAACATATGGAATACAGGTGTTATAACTGTTTAAATGTTCTTCTTTGCTAATTTTATCATCTGTCCTCAATTTGGGGTTAGTTTTGGTTGATTAATTCCCCCCACCCCCACCCCCACCCCACCCCCCGTGTGCCTTGCCACTTTTTGGATGCTAGATTTTGTGAATTTTACTTGTTGGGTACTGATATTGGATATCTTTGTTTTCCTATAAATATTCTTGAGCATTGTTCTGGGATGTGGTTAAGTTACTTGGAAACAGTGTGGCCCATTAAGGTCCTGTTTTAAATTTTGCTAATTGGGAGCAGAGCAACCTTAGTTTAGGGCCATTTTGTCTCAGTAACTATGGCAAAATCCTCCTGAGTACTGCACCCAGTGCTCTGTGAGTGATGAGATTTTTCACTCTGGCTGTGTGTGATTTCAGATAATTGTTCTCGCAGTGCTTTCAGGTGGTTCTTTTGGCGGCCTTGAGTAGTTTTCTACCACGCATGCTCAGGGGAAGACTTGAGGGAGCGCCTCCACAGATCTCCAGGGTGCTTTGGGTAGCTCTCTTCTCTCCGGGACTCTGCTCTGCAAATTCGAACAGCTTTCACGTCCAAGGTTTTGAAAGCTGTCCTGTTTGTTGTTTCAGACGGCAGGGTAAATCTATTTCCTGTTATTTCATCCTTTCCAGCAGTAGCAGTCTATTAGTGCTTCATATTTTAAAAAATATCTCAGAAGATTAATCGTCATGGGTCAAATTTTGGGTTGCCTAATGCTCAGAGAGGAAGAATAAGGTAATCAGATGTGCTAAGTAAAGTTGTGGCGCGAAGGTGAACCAGGTATCTCAGCGCTGATGGTCTTTCTGATTTTGCAGTATTTTAGAGCATTTAATGAAACAGTTCATTTCGTATAGTACTTTTTCAGGAACTTTTCCTCCAGAACTCTTAGAAATGCCTAGGAACTAGTTTGCATCTGTTTATGTACTTAATTTAAAAAATATAGTTCTTTTTGTTTATTTAATGCCTGTGATGGTATTGTTTATTGAGGTCTAGTGTGGCTGGTAAATGGGTTTTCTTTGGGTGACATAGTACTTAGACTCTTTCCGTTGGCTGTTGTTTTGTTTTTGTTTGCATTAGGACGCTTGCAACCTGTGCTGGCCTTTTTCAGTTTGCAGTGGTGAGCTCTGCTTCCCTATTGTATTTTTTTTTTTTTTTAATTAAATTTAATTTATTTATTTATGGCTGTGTTGGGTCTTCGTTGCTGTGCACGGGCTTCTCATTGCTGTGGCTTCAGTTGTTGCGGAGCACGGGCTCTAGGCCGCGGGCTTCGGTAGCTGTGGCTCCAAGGCTCTAAGGCACAGGCTCAGTAGTTGTGGCACATGGGCTTAGTTACTCCGCGGCATGTGGGATCTTCCCGGACCAGGGCTCGAACCCGTGTCTCCTGCATTGGCAGGAGGATTCTTAACCACTGCACCACCAGGGAAGCCCTTCCCTATTGTCTTATACTCTGCTGCTCCTTACGTTTTGGTTAACTGCTTTCAAGCTATGAAATGAGTTATGACCTTGGTCTTCATGGTAGCCAGTCCTTTGTGGTTTTCACCTTGAAAAAGAGACTCACCATTTAACAAGAAGTTATAAGGGAAAATTCTCGTGTATCATTTGACATAGTAAGAAAAATAAGTATTTCAAGATCCTTAGAACCTTTTCTGTCTTTCATTTATTCTTTTAAAAGTTTTTATAAAGACTTTGCAAAAACTACCGTGGCACGTAATTCAGGTGTTTTTCTGTTGGAAACTTGCCTTAGTATTGTGCTGAATATTATGGGAGACATTATTTTATACTCAAAATGTCACTTGAGAGCTTGTTAGAAATGCAGACTCTTGGGCGCCACCTGAACCACCGAACCTGAATCTGCTTTTTAACAAGAGTCTCAGGTGAGTCGAATACAAGTTAGTTTGAGTAGCCCTTAGGACATAATTTGGGAAAATACAAGAAACCTAGTACCACTGTTAGCTTGTTTTTAGCTGAGATAATGGTATGGCTATTCTTCTTTTTAAAAAGTACTCTTCTTGGGCTTCCCTGGTGGCGCAGTGGTTGAGAGTCCGCCTGCCGATGCAGGGGACGCGGGTTCGTGCCGCGGAGCGGCCGGGCCCGTGAGCCATGGCCGCTGAGCCTGTGCGTCCGGAGCCTGAGCTCTGCGAAGGGAGAGGCCACAACAGTGAGAGGCCCGCGTACTGCCAAAAAAAAAAAAAAAAAGGACTATTCTTCACAGAAATATTGAAATACGTACCAGTAAAAATGATATCACTTCTGGGATTTGCTGCAAAATAATAAGAAGGTTGGAATCAGTGAGAGTATAGAGGAAACAAGATGGGAATGTGTTGATAATTGATGAAGCTGGGTTTATTCAATGTCTTAATTTTTGTGTTTGAAAATTTCCATAAAAATGCACACGTGTATGTATGTTTATTATATATGTATATGCTGGGGAGGTGGAAGGCTGTGGGAATGACAAGGTTCTGTAGGTTAATAAGTTGCAGAAATGCTGCATAATATATTCCTGTTCTACCCACCCCGCCCCTACCCAGCCAACCTCCCACCCAGAGGTACCTTGTACATTAACATATTAAAGTCTCCTGAAAATGACTGTTGTTCGGAAACCTTCAATTTGTGTAACCCAGAATTTCCAGAATAGCCTATTACCACATAATGTCTATTAATATCTTATAAGACACTGTTTCTGAGGAACTCACTAGAAACTCCTCGTTAGGAAATGGCATACACGTTTAAAATGATCAAAAGCTGTAATGTGTTGTAGTAACAAACATTCCACTGGAGGTGAAAAGTGAGATGACTGAAAACGATGCTTTAAGGACATGGGCCTTAAAATGGGAGTGAAAGAGAGGTAGACTTTGGTTCAGTAAGGGTGGGGGAGATTTTAAGTTGACTTTGTCAACCCTAGACTGTTATATGCTTTTGGTAGAGGTGATTTTACTTGATTTTGGTAATGGCCTTCTCTGTTGGCTACAAGATTTATACTTTTGGTCCCCACAAGTGTTTTATATAACGGAGTTAATTGAAATATAGAAAAACTGCATGTGTCAGGTGTAGTAATTGGCCCTAAGGGCTGTCTGAAGCAAGATGCCAGGGAAATTTTCAGTTGTCTTTAAAACAGAAATTGTTTACTGTCACTTGATATTAAGTGAATCTCTTTGTAGTGAATTAGGGGATGTTGTTTTTATGCATCAGAAAACTTTTTCAGAGGGACTTATTGTGAATCACCATCAATTGGGAAGGGATTTGCTATCAATTGGGATGGGATTATCTTGTATTTTGTGGGATCTAATAAGACACAATTAAGAAACAAGCAATTGCAATGTCTAATTGAATATAATAAAATCTGATTTAAAAGTGTAATGTAGATTTTGTTATGCTTTGAGTGAAGCCATATCTTATGTGATTATATAGTGATACACATCTCGTATATTTAATGTGTAATTTTTTTTTTTTTTACAAAACTCAGAATTATGAGTTTTTATAGTTCACTGGAAGCCTTCGTAGACTATTCTTCTTATACAAAGGGGTCTGCTTCATTTAATAGGCTTTGAAGACCACTTCTCAGCTTGTTTGGTTAGGGTTCATAGTCTTAGTAAACTCTTTTCCTCATTTTCAGTTTGTACTTTCACACTGTATTTAGTGTCCCTCCTGACATAATAGGTATATTGTTACTGTCAGGCATTTCTTAGGATGGCTGTTACATATTTTCGAAGAAAAGAAAATCTGACTCACACTGAAATAACAGCTAAGTGGATCTAATAGTGTAACGTAATATCTTCTAGTTAAAAGCAGTTTGGAAAAAATAGAATTCACATTTTCAAGAATCATGTCAGCTCTAGACTCTCTTGTGTTGGGATCAATAACAAAAAGGAATACTATGTTCTAGAAAGATCAGTAAGTTAATTGTTCATTTTCATCCTACTTGGAGTGAGGTTCAGAAACTGGTTAACCCTTGAATATATGTTGAGAGTTTAAAAATATTCAGTTTGGGCCTTATGATAATATGTTAGAATATGTTGTAAAGATGACTCCTTGTCTTCTGCGTTTTCCATTATGCAATTTAAAAAATTCATAAGAATTGTCCTAAAAAGAGAGAAGGTGGTACTGATTGAGGGATTCAGGTGCTTGATGAGTAAAAAGTGCAGGGGCTCAGTGACATCTAGTTTATCTGCTAAGGGGCCCACTTTGAGTACTTCCCAGAATGGGGGTCACTGAGGAGATTTGATTCTTACTGTAGATTTTGATCTATAGAGCTGTAGCTTCCTGGTAAGTGATTTCTGGATTTATGGAGCCTTACTTGTAATTTTTCTGAGTTGCTTGAAGTGATTTCCATTAATTGTTTAATCTTTATTATTCCTGGAGGAGAGGTCACTGGATGCCAACAAGGAATGCCCTTAGAAGACAAGCGTATTAACTGTTTTCAGGAAGCCTGACTTAATGCTGATTATTCTGCAGGTGTCACCAAAATTCAGGTGTGTTTTGTTAAATATTTCTTATAGCAGGTTAATTAGTTATCTGAGGCTCTATCAGGCAGCTAACTTCTTGGGGAAGAATCTGTGTTGCTGTGGTTAAGTGTGTGGGGGGGATTACTGATAACATCTGCCTTGAGATTTTACCCAACCAGATTAATGCCTCCTGTGTTTTATCGGGTGGTGTATTAGTCTGCTTAGGCTGCCATAACAAAATACCACAGACTGGGTGACTTAAACAACAAATTTTCTCACGGTTTTGGAGGCTAGAAGTCTGAGATCACGGTATTGTACCATCAGGGTTGGTGTCTGGTGAGGCCTCTCTTCTTGGCTGGTAGATGGCCACCTTCTCGTGTGTCCTCAGATGCCCTTCCTCTGAGTGTGTGGGG